>NC_142017.1:9914791-10137291 GCF_049901735.1 Notechis scutatus | reverse complement strand
CAGGATTATTAACAGTGTTAGACATTTTTTACTGGATTGAGAGGCCTGCAAACATGGCCATCCATCATCATATCAGGAGCTTCACTGTAAAAGGGAGTCATAAGAACCATGTAAAAGGTGGGTGAGACAAAATTGAAGAGGTATATCCTTATGTATACCTTGGTGGTGCAGTGGTTAGACTGCTGAATTGCAGGCCACTTCTGCTGACTATCAGCTGCCTGCAATTTGGCAGTTCAGATCCCACCAGGCTCAAGGTTGACTTAGCCTTCCATCCTTCTGAGGTGGGTAAAATGAGGACCCAGATTGTTGGGGGGCAAGATGCTGACTCTGTAAACCCTTAAAGAGGGCTTAGTTATAGTTAAAGCACTATAAAGCGGCATATAAGTATAAGTGCTATTGCTATTGTATGTAAGCAATATCAATGCACAGAACTTAAATTTTAACATACCCACAAAGACAGATGACGCCCCCTCCCCGCCCTTATTCCACCATGTCGTAGTAGATGCCCAGGTTTCAAGTTAACAAAAACAGATGTGAATCAAGGTATTAGTGTGATTTAATTGGTGAAGGTGTTTAATTGGTCCTGGGGAAGCTCAGGTTGAACCTCAGCTAAGGAAGCTTCGTGGG
Source organism: Notechis scutatus (assembly GCF_049901735.1). Taxonomy (NCBI): domain Eukaryota; kingdom Metazoa; phylum Chordata; class Lepidosauria; order Squamata; family Elapidae; genus Notechis; species Notechis scutatus. The sequence continues at coordinate 10,136,664 of NC_142017.1, read as the reverse complement.
TGACCTGGGGCTGGTCACTCTGCCCAACTGACCTCACAGGATGTTGTTATAGGGAAGAAAATTGCCCAGTCATGAAGCAATTGCTAGAATAGAACACACACACACACACACACACACATATATTCTCAAGTTTTCATGGGTACTTACATGTATGGCATTCAGCTTTGTTCGGGTATTTTCCCACGTCATTGTAGTTGTGCTTTTAAAGTTGTAGCAACGTTTCGTATATATATATACACACAGTGTTATGCATATGCTTGGGTTTTGCTGTCACTAGGATTTTAACCCATCTATTGATCATAAATGATGCATTAATCCATCCAGAGATTGAAGTGTTCAATATTTTGCCAATTTTCACCGATAAACAAGACTATTTATAGCTCAGAGTTGAAATGAGGGGTCCTTGGTGTTCTCTGAGTTTGGTTGTTTCTGGCTTGGTTGAATATTTAGAAGGACTTCTACTATTTTTTCCCTGTGAGTTTGGCATTTCAAGAGAGTCAGAAGGAGGAACCGAATGCCACTCTACATTCATCACGAGTTTTGGCAAGAGCACTGGTGGACTTAGAAAGCTATGTGCAAAAGCCTTGGCAGCTTTATAAAAATGATCATGAGAAGGACATCGAAAATCCAAAGGAAAGCTTTGTTTCTGTTTCTCGGTTCCCTCCAAATGCAGGCTGCCTCAAAATAATAGCAGTAGATTGCTCCTGTTGGGATGGCTGTTGGGTTTGTTCTTGACAATGGCAAAGGAGGACCAGGAGAAAATAGTGGAAGGGCAACATTAGGTTGGAATATTCCTGTGCAAATGATGGCGATGGTTTTATGCTTAGAATTTCTGCTTATTTTTGCTAGAACAGTTGGATCTCTTAGTATGTGACAGGGATGTCCGTCTTTGGCAACATTTAAGACCTGTGGACTTCAACTCCCACAATTTACTATGCTGGCTAGGGAATTCTGGAAGTTGAAGTCCACCAACCCTAAAGTTGCCAAGATTGGACACCCGTGGTATATGGAACATGTTACTATAAGGCAAGATAAGTGATCTGTGCTTACAAAAGAACAGTTAAGGATGGTTGACTTTGAATAGATTCCGGGAATACTCCTCCTAGTAGCCTGACTACTCTTTGCTGTTTGAGGCTACACTATGTCTTTGGAGAACCAGAAATCTCCAGGGCTCAGTTTCTCCTGCTGTTCATGCTAATTGACCATAATACTCCTCATCCTTGTTGCGATTGAACACCTTCCTAAGTCCACCTCACTGTGATTAGTTATTTCCCTTTCCTGTGAGTATTTCCACTGGCAAATTTAAGGCTTCTGACTTAAGTGCTTACAATTTGGTGGTTTTCTGAGGAGTTGGAGGAGATTATACCTGTAAACTAAATAACTAGATTGCAGGATACAAGGACCAGGACTTCTAAGATGGTTAGGCAGATAAACAAAACTATAAACTCTGGGAGGATCTATAGGAATCCTTTTATCTTAGATATGCTGGCTCCAGATTATAGTTTAATTAGCTCCAGCTAATTAAACACGGGGCAGTGGGAAGTGAGCCCAGGTTACACCTAGCCCCCAAATTCTTGCTATGGCTCCAAGAACTTCTGCAAAACTTGCCTTCAAGACTTGTGGATATTGATGACAACAGCAAAACAGGAACTGGGCATGGCTAGTTTAGTAAAGAGAAGAACAAGGGGAGACATGAGAGCAGTCTTCCAATATTTGAGGGGCTGCCACAGAGAGGAGGGGGGTCAGGCTATTTTCCAAGGCCAGACAAGGAACAATAGATGGAAACCGAACAAGGAGAGATTTAACCTGGAAACAAGGAGAAACTTTCTGACAGTAAGAACAATCAACCCATGGAACAGCTTTGCCCTTGGAAGTTGTGAGAGCGCCATCACTTGAGACTTTCAAGAAGAGATTGGACTCCCATCTGTCAGAAATGATGTAGGGTCTCCTACTTGGGCAGAGGGTTAAACTAGATGACCTGCAAGGTCCCTACAAAGTCCCTTCCAACTCTGATTATCTGTTTAAATCTGTTTAAAACGTGACTAAATCATAAGGAAGGATAGCATGAAGCGCATGCCATTATTGGAATTTATTTCTCATTAAACTGAGTATAAACTAGATCAAAGCAAACTGAGTTTTAAGCCTGCCTTTGCTTTATTCTGCACCGGGAGCTATATATGTTTCAGAATATGGGCTCCACTGTGCCATTTAGAGGTCAAGAGTGGCCTTTGGCCTGGAAAAGTTGTTCTTTTTTTAAGCCACAGGGAACAGGTGTGTCCCATTCCGTGTGCTGAGTCGGATGAGGAAGTCCAAATGAAACCAGTGATTTACATATAACAATTTCTCAGCCACCAACTCTTATAAATCAAAGATATTGATGTGAATTTCTTCTTTTAATGCAGGGAAACCTTTAGCATTCCTCTGATACCGCTTGGCCTGAAAGAGACTAAAGATGTTGACTTCGCAGCACCCCTTAAGGTATATTTTTTTCCCAAGCAGCAGCCCTAAAGGAATTAAGGCTTTTTGCTCATAAATAACAAAAAAACATGTTAAAAGAAATATTTGCTCAAAAAAAAAGTACATTGCCAACGTTCTCCTGATAATAGCTCTCCCCTTAAGCTTTTTCCTAGGAATAAAATAACTAACAAATTACAATAGAAACTGGATCTAATTTAATTTGGACAGAGAGGCAGAGCCTCATAGGAATTCCTTTCCTAAAATTGCTTCTTTGTATTTCAAAACTCCCCTTTTTGTTGTTGTTAGATTTATCCAGAAGCTGCTGACCAGTAGCTATACAAATATTTATATACTGCACATTAAATTAGTTCTTTCTCCATGCCTTTATCTGAGTTCCTTCTCCTCTAACTGCTGGATATGTCTGACTTATGGACTTTATTCTTTTGATTCTACCCCCAAGCCTCACTCTCCTGCTTTTAAAAATCAGAGATCACACCAAAACTTTGTGCTTTGAGATAGACAGTGAAAGAGATCTAAAGTCCAGCAGCCCATTTTTTTTTTTTTTTAGAAGGGCCAGGAAGTCTCAAAATTAGCTGTGCAAGCTAGTTTGCTAAAGCCCTTTGAGCCTCATTCTCCTAATGATAGGACAGGCCTGCTAGTCATCTGCCTAGCAAGCAAACAAGTCCAGCAGACTTTGGAATTTGGGATGATCCCCTTTTTCCCTGGCCAATTGTGGAGGTAAACAACGTTTGTCAATTTTCATCAATGATGACCATGTTGGTTGGGAAATTCTGAGAGTTGAGGTTCACAACAGCTGGAAGGTGTGGCCAAGCTTAAGAAACACTCGTGCCAAGGAATTTCAGTATAATAGCAATAACACCTTAGACTTGTATATTGTCCGTTAGTGATTTACAGCACACTCTGGGTAGTTTACAATGTAAGCATTATTTGCAACCATCTTGAGTCAGGCCTGAGCCCTGACAGGATTGAACTGCAGGCTATGGGCAGAGTTTGCTTGCAATATAGGCTATAAATCAGAATTTCTATAAGAATATTCTGCTTAGGCGGAGGGTTGGACTAGATGACCTACAAGGTCCCTTCCAACTCTGAATATCTGTATCCAACCTAAGCAATAGCTTCGTTAATCAGATCAAAAGAGCATCTAGTCACATGAGCAGGTTAGTGTAAACAGTCCAGTTTATTCTCTGTATTGATGAGATAGTGTTCTGTCTCATCTTGGCTTTTAAAATTCATTTTTAAACTAAGTGGGGTGGAAGAAAATACGCATTTCATTCACAGCTGCCATTGTAGAGTTTAGGAACCTAGCTTCCCATAAACTTTGTCATGTAAATTTCCTGGGAAACTTTTTATGACATATAGCGACTTTTAATACAAATCACTTTGATACCATTGGATATGGAAACTTTCTCAATATTAGGTTATAGATATATTTTTCCAATCTAAGCTCTCCATTTTTCTATCTTCTCTCTTACATTCAGCAACAAGGTTTAGTCTCTGACATAGTTGTCAAAAAAAAAAAAAAAGCAGCAGTGATTGTACAGATGTATAAATCAAGTTTGAGGGTATATAGTGCAATGAACTTTAATGGAATAGAATCTTTTGAAGAAACTCAGTTTACATTTAATTCCATCTTGTCAACTCCAGGTATCATTCTGGGTAAATCTTTTAGGTAGATTTCTTCAGTTCCTCTTGGCAGAATGTTGGATATTTTAATTTATGTCTGTGCCTAAATGAAATAAATACACAATTTGGAGACTTTTTTTAAAATAAAATTTTAATGGATTATTTTAATTATATTCAGGACTTTATTCTGGAACATTACAATGAAGATGGTGCAGAATATGAAAATGAAATTGCAGATCTTATGGATTTAAGACAGGTAAGTTTTAAGAAGGTTCTGTTTGATTTTCAGTCTTGGGGGAAAAGGGAAAGAGCCTGTCCTTGTTTTATTCTCATTTAATTAAACATAATAAAAGGGAAATAACAGTACCAATCTCTAGTGCATTTAGTTTTCAGGCCACCACTCCTTCTCCTCCTTTTCCTTTAATTAATTTTGTTATAATGATTTTATTTGTTGTGAACCTCCCACAGTCATTGGGAGCCAGGTGGCATACAAATTTAATACACAAATAAATGGTTATTACTTCTCTCTTTTCCCTTTCAGGCTCTTTTGACCTTGATAGCTGAAAACAAACTTTTCAGCATCCAAAATGTGTTTTGAATGGGAAACAGGAGTGTTATACTCAAAACAACTGTTTTGAACTTGCCAAAATCATAATCTGAACAAGAAAAGATCATAATTTGAACAAGAGAAAAATATCTAGGATTGTATCAATAATTTAATAGAGATGATATTTGAATACACACTGTGTACTGAATACATACTGTGATGACCCCGGGCATGGCATAAAGGCAACTCAGACAGATAATAAGTAGAGGTCCTTTTAGTAGCCGCAACTTTGCTCCCAATGACCTGGTTACCTTCCGGTCTGGAGAAAAACTCTCCCAGGAACCTGCAACTGCCCTTGGCTGCAGCTATTCCAATCCAAAACTGTAAAGAGAAAACTCTAAACTATAAATCCAACAAAGCAAGATAAGGTAATAAATCCGGCAGGGCAAAATAAGAAGTTCCAGAAGTGAAGTAACACGGCAGTAAATCCAACCAGTTGGGAGGATGCCAGGAACTCACATAACAGTAGCCAACATTAGATAAACTCAACATTTGTTCCCAACAAATGCCTCTCCCAACTGCCTCGCCTTTAAACTCCCTCCCCAGCTGTTCCTTGTGAAGGGAATCAGGGCCCTTTCCTCCCCTGTAAGCCATGCAACTCATGTTGTTCTCTTCTCTGTTCTTCCCTGCGTTCCCTAGGATGAAGAGGGGGTGGGCTTTGGTCTTCATCTGAATCCCCTCTCTCTTGTTCTATCTCTGCCCAGCCTGACTTTGCCCTTCCCCAGTTTCCTCCACAGCCAACGGAGCCACTCTCTTGGCTGTTCATCTTCCGCCTCGGATTCAGACTCTGACGGGGGCATGACATACACAGATGGACCTTCACTTACAACAGTTCATTTAGTGACCATTCAGTTTTTCATGCTTACAACTGCTGCAGTATCCCCATGGTCACGTGATCAAAATTCAGGTGCTTGGCACACCTGACTCATATTTATGATGACTGCAGTGTTCTGAGGTCATGGAATCACACTTTGCAACCTTCTGATAGGAAAGTCAATGAGGAAGCCAGATTCCTGTAACATATTACTAACTTAATAACTGCAGTGATTCACTTAAGAACTGTGGCAAGGAAGGTGGTGAAATGGGTCAAAACTCACTTAACCACTGCCTCGCTTAGCAACGGGAATATTGGGCTCAATTGTGGTTGTAAGTCAAGAACTACCTGTATATGTATGTGTGTCTGTATGTGTATAATATAAAATAATTTTATATAATTTATATAATAAACATACTATAATTAAGCTACAACTGGCCTTAGAAGACCATTAAATAGGTGTCATACTGATATGTGATTAGAGTACAGTGTTGCAGGTGAATTCTGCTTACTGCCAGGAGTTTGATTCAACCAAGCTCAAGGTTGACTCAATCTTCCATTCTTCTATGGTGGGTAAAATGAGGACCCAGATTGTTGGGGGGCCATAGACCGGCTCCGTAAACTGCTTAGAGAAGGCTGTAAAACCCTGTGAAGTGGTATATAAGTGTAAGTGCTATTGCCAAAAACCCCCTTATATAGCCTTGTTTATATTTCCTGAATCCCAATCAGTTAAGAGCATTCCTAGGGGCCACACATCGACTTTATAGCTAATACCTATCCTTATATTTTCAAAGGCCTGCCGGACACCTAGCAGAGATGAATCTGGAGTTGAGATGCTGATGAGCTATTACGTACAGCTTGGCATTGTAGAGAATCGGTTCTTCTCACCCAGTAGAAATCTGGGCATTTTGTATACTTGGTAAGACCTTTCTGGAAATTGAACGTTGTCTAGTTTCATGAAAAAGAAGGACTAGGGGGTGATACAACAGCAGTGTTCCAATATCTAAGGGGCTGCCACAAAGAAGGGTGTGGGGGGTTGTTAATCTATTCTCCAAAGCACCAGAAGGCAAGAAATAATGGATGGAAGCTTATCATGGAGAGAAGCAACCTGGAATTAAGGAGAAATTTATTGACAGTGAGAATAATAAACCAGTGGAACAGCTTGCCACAAGACGTTGTGGGTGCTACAACACGGGAGGTTTTTAAGAAGAGACTGGACAGTCACTTGTCTGAAATGGTATATGGTTTCCTGCTTGAGGTTGGACTAGAAGACCTCCAGGGTCCCTTTCAACTCTATTCTGATTGATTGATTGATTGATTGATTGATTGATTGATTGATTAAAAAACGAAGTCCAGTTGCCTTTTGAAAAAGCACCTGTGTGAACCTGGTCTGGTTCACACATCGTGCTAAATCACAAAGTGATTTGTTTATCTGTGAATTAATGGATTGCGTCGACCATTTTATCCAGCCCACCCTAGTTAAACCAAGGATGGCTTAGTCCAGTGGTGGTATTCTACCGGTTCGGCCCGGTTCAAATGAACCGGTAGTAAAAAAATGCTGCCGTTCGGCTGAACTGGTAGTAAAAAAATATTTTTTTCCCCCTCCTGATGATCAGCTGTGACAGGATCCCCTTTACTGCTTTACCCAGGTGGTTTCCCTGAGGCCCAGGAGGCAAAAAAAACCACCCCGGAGCGGGGGTGGTGGTGCTGCAAAAAAGAAGCCACGCCCACCCAGTCACATGGCCATGCCCACCTAGCTACGCCCATAGAACCAGCAGTAAAAATATTTGCATCCCACCTCTGGCGTAGTCCATTATGGAAACCGGTCTGTAACTGAGATGAATCGGAGAGCAGCTTCTGAACCAATTGGCATGCAAACCTACGTTTGGATCTAAATTGAGATGAATAAGAAAGAACGTTTGTGAAAACGAATCAATTCATTTCTCCCCAATTTTTGTTTCTTCGTTGGGTCGTTAACCTTGATGTTCTCTTTGCTTTTTTTTTTTTTTAAACTGAAGGTATGACTCTTTCACGGGCGTCCCCGTTTGCCAGAAGAATTTGTTGCTGGAAAAAGCCAGCATTTTATTTAACATCGGAGCCCTCTACACGCAGATCGGTACAAAATGCGATCGGCAAACGGGCTCCGGGCTCCAAAAGGCCATCAGTGCTTTTCAGAAGGCGGCAGGTAGGAACGAGAAGGAGGGGGTGGGGTCCCCCCCACAAAGCCTCTCCCTTAAAGAAATGCCTGGAGATTGCATAGCTTTAATCCTCTCATTTGCAATTGTGATTTCCTCTGGTTTGTCTCTGTTCTGGGTCCTGGAATTGTCTTGAGCTTAATTTTCACACTCTTTGGACATCCAATGCAGGCAGAATTAACACCCAAAGAACTGTAAGCAAGAATAGCAAGGAATGTTTGTTTTGTTTAGTGAAAACATCCTTCCCAAAACTTATTAACTCCTTCTGCCTCCACCCTGTCAGATTTATTTATTTTTATTTATCATTATTATTTTGTCCAGCATGTATTAGGTAACAGGTATGAGTATAAACATGATTATTAATACATAAAATGGATATGAATAAAATTTGAGAATTTTGTTGTTGTTGGGAATTAGTGACTTACAGTTCGAAATCCTGGACAATTTTTGGTCTGTCATTTAACTGCTTTCCATTCTTTGCAATCAAACCTTTCACCTCTCCCCACTGTTATTTGCAGGCATCTGCAAATCTTTTTTCTGCTCTGGAACATTACTGTGCAATCTTACCCAGTGGCCTCAATGCCTTTATGGATTTTCAGCAATATGTGTGTGTTTCAGAGGGGGTATTCAGCCGGTTCTGACCAGTTCTGGAGAACCGGTAGCGGAAATTTTGAGTAGTTGGGAGGACCGGCAAATGCCACCTCGACTGGCCCCGCCCCCATCTATTCTCTGCCTCCTATTGAGTCCCAGTTGATCGGCTGGGTCTTCTTTGGTTGCCCTGCACAGAGCTGGAAAGCAGGTTAGTGGGGTGGGAATGGAGATTTTGCAGTAACCTTCTCCTGCCATGCCCACCAAGCCATGCCACACCCACCAAGCCATGGCCACAGAACCGGTCATTAAAATTTTTGAATCCCACCACTGGGCAAAACTCAATAATTTTTGGGCTCAGTTATGGTGGTATGTTGAGAACTCTCTGCATCATGCTGGGGATCTAGGCTGTAATATACTGTAGCTCCAATGGCTTTATATCAATCAGTATAATTTACTGCTGTTTCAGTCTATGGTACCAATGTTTTATTGAAATCCTATTGAGGCCCATAATTACTACATGTAGCCCTCGACTTACAACAGTTCATTTGGTGGCCGTTTAAAGTTACCACAGCACTGAAAAACGTGAGACTTGTGACCACTTTTCACACTTACGACCTTTGCAGCATTCCAGTGGTCCCATGATCAAAATCCAGATGCTTGGCTCATATTTATGACCTTGCTGTGTCCAAAAGCCACGCAATCCCATTTTGTGACCTTCTGACAAAGTCAATGGGGGAAGCCCAATTCACTTAAACAACCATGTTACTAACTTAACAAATGCAACGATTCGCTTAACAATCGTGGCAAGAAAAGTCGTAAAATGGGGCAAACTCACTTCGCTAATGTTTCACTTAGCAACATAAATTTTGGGCTCAATTGTGGTCATAACTTGAGGACTACCTGTATATGAGCTTGGTTGTTTTCCCTTAACAACCGGGTTATTAACTTATCAACTGCAGTGATTCTTTTAACAACTGCAGCAAGAAAGGTCATATAACGGAGCAAAGCCTGTTTGAATCTTCAGTCAACAGAAAAGTGGGGGGGGGTGATTGGGGGGGCTATTGTGGCATTTTTCATATAAGCATGTTCTTTTTCATAGTAAAATCTTAGGAGCAACCACCTTCAACTGAGGAGGCAAATTCCTACATAGGTATATATGTGTAAAATGGTTTTGAATACGGAATACATCCGTATCACCACCCGATAATAATCTTTAATGAAAACGACTAGTAATTTTTTGAAGGAAAAACAAGAGTTTGGAGAAAACATTTCAGGAGTTTTTGAACAATGGGATACGGTTGAGAATTCAGTTCTCATAAAGACAATACAATATCATTCAAACCCTGCCCACGGACCTTTGTGGACAGAATGAAAGATTGTTGCTAAGATTTTCACCTATAAACACAACCCTGAGCATACATAACATACGGGAAGGCCTTGCCAAAGAGCAGATGGCGCAAGAACAAATATTCTTTTATAGACTCTCTGACTAACAAAAGAAACATTTCTCAAATCCTTAAGAAATAGTGGAATTGGTTAAATGTTATCTCAGGTTCCTGACTTTTTTTTCCTCTGGGCTTTTTAAAAACATTTTGTTGGAGTTGTGATATAAAAAACAGCGCATAACATCTGGCGATCTTTCTAATAAGGCTACCCATATTTGCAAACATCCCCAATCGCTGATCGGATTCTAATTGTTTTACTCCTATTTTGTCCAAGTGTAACTTAGCACGTCAGGTGAACCTTACCTGTTGTAATTTGCAAACCAGGGTTTGCAGATTACAATGGTAACTGGAGAATGAAAAGAGTGAAGAAAAGAGTGACAAAGCTGATTAGGGGACTGGAAGCTAAAACATATGAAGAATGGCTGCTGGAATTGGGCATGTCTAGTTTAATGAAAAGAAGGACCAGGGGAGACATGATAGCAGTGTTGCAATATCTCAGGGGCTGCCACAGAGAGGAAGGGGTCAAGTTATTTCCCAAAGCACCTGAAGGCAGGACAAGAAGCAATGGATGGAAACTAATCAAGGAAAGAACCAACCTACAACTAAGGAGAATTTTCCTAACAATGAGGACGATTAACCAGTAGAATGAATGGTTTACCTCCCAAAGTTGTAGGTGCTCCCACCACTGGAGGTTTATAAGAAGACAGTCATTTGTATGGATGGTATAGAGGCGGGATGGCAAACCTATGACACGTGCAGGAAGTGGCATGCAGCGCCATCTCCGGGCACGCCAACTGTCGCCCGTTGCTCTTCTGGGTTCTGGTGCATGCATGCACACCGGCCAGTTGGTCTTCGCACACACACGTGTGTTAGAAACCAGAAGGCCAGGTGGCACGCCGGGAAACCGAGCTTCCTGTTTCCGGCGCTCCCGTTTGGTGCACCAGGGAGCTGCTCCTCCATTTTCCAGTGTGCGTGTGCTCCTGTTTTGGCAATCAGTGCCAAAAAGGTTTGCCACCACTGGTATAGAGTCTTTGTCAGATCCGTGAATCTGTCATTTCTTCAGTGGAAGAAGAAAAGGGCGTGGGGAGGCTGATAAATCCTTTCTTGATGTAACCTGAATATATTTAACCTTATATCAAATTTGTATAACCCACACATGATACAATGGAGGGAGAAAAGCCAGATGGCCAGAACCTATCACCTCTGAGAGGCACAGCCAGAGATGAGAAGATTATAAAAATTCCATGAGATGTATCTAGGGCAGTGATCCCCAACCTTTTACGCCGCCGGTATCCCCAACCTTTTATGGCGTGGCCGGACGACATCAGCTGGGCGCGCCATCTTGTTTTGATGAAAAGTGCTTCCGGTGAGCTTTCTCCGGAAAGCTCACGGGCTGCCCGTTCTTTGATGAAAAGTGCTTCGGTGAGCTTTCTCCGGAAAAGCTCACGAGCACTTTCATCAAACAGATCACCGAAGCCAGCGCCCGGTAGGACTTGTTCCACGGACGTGCAGTCCGCGGACTGGTGGTTGGGACCCTGATCTAGGAATATCTGGAAAAAGTTCATTCTAAAAAGGGGTGGGGGGAAATTAGGTATGTCCTGGGAAACTGTGAGAAAGATCCTTCCTACAGAAGGGGTGGGAGGGGAATTAACATACTGGCTTTTGTGTCTCTAAATACACATCGAGATAAGGGGAGGGGTTCTAAACTCCCTTATGTATCCCTGTATGCCTGAGGGACCTGAGACGCTGCTTTGACCTCCTACATGAATTGTCTCGTCTCAATAAAGGATTCCTTTTGATACGTTTGGTTCTCAGAAGTTCATTCTTGCTAATTGAATGGGAAAAAGTTCGGTTAGCCTGACAGTCTTCTTCTTCTTGGGCAGGGGACTAGAAGATCACCAAGGTCCCTTCCAGCTCTGTATTCCATTTATTACTTATCTTTGTAGGTCAATCCAACTACCTCCTCTTTAATATCCCCAACAGAAATTCTTTCACAACAAACAAGGCTCCATTTTGTCTGGAACAGGAAACAATGCAGTCTCACGAAGGTTTCAACCTCTCCCTTTTTCCCAACAACCTGCTGTTTGTTTGCATGCATGAGTATTTGACAGAAAGGTCTGGAGTGTGGCATGGTAGGTTTCCTTAAAAGATCTGACATTGCCTGGAGTTTGCATTTCGCAGTAATTTCAAAGAGGTAGCGAAATGTGTGTGTGTGTGGGGGGGTGTTGAGAAAGAGAGGGACTTTGCAAACAGGCTTTAGGGCAACCGTCCATTTTTGTGCAATTAAAACTTGCCGATAAAAGTTGACAAACCAGTTGGGAACAATGCATTTTTTTGATGATCAGATCTCAGCCCCACCGAATGCTACTAAGGATTTGAAGCTCTTCAGCAAATGTTTGTTTTTCAGCTTTCCAAAGAATCGGTTTGTGTGTGGCATTTACTTGAACGAGGTCCAACTTGGTTCGGTCTGGCAAAGTTTTCCTGCTGACAGATTTGTCGTCTTGTCACAGCCCTGAATGAGTTTTTAGTTCCCCTGTAGGGGAATGGTGAGTGTAGGTTGACAAGAGTTGCTCAGAGCTTTCTCACTTTCCCAAATGCCCTTTTGTTTTTGTTTCTTCCTCTCAATTGTCCTGACGATGGAATTGATGGATTAAAAATACATATATTTCATGCTTCCCAATCCTGGAAGTGAAACTACGTGGAGGGAGAGGATCAGGAGGGAAATCGTTCTGCCAGCTTCATAATAGAAAATATAGATTTTTTTAAAAAAAGAGAGATGTGGTCCCCATCTTTCATAATTTGAAGTGGAACCTTTGCAATCACTTTCAAAGAATTTGAAAATAATTGAGATCTTCACACACACATTATCTGCCCTGTTTGGGCTCTAAACTTCCTCTTATTAAAATGCATTGGATCATATAACATGAATAATAAACACGGCATTCTAGTGAGATAAGGAGGAAAATATCTTAGAATTTATTTACCAACATCATTTGCCCTTTTTTTGTTCTTGTTCCTTTGATGCTTGCTTAGAATAGAGTGTTCCTTATTGGGAAGAGCACGTCACCTGAATTATATAGTTATGTGCACCTTATTCTTTTTGCACATGTTCAACTTGGCTACATAAAAAAAAGTTTTTACCTTCTCCAACCTGTCATTAAGAGCCCTTGATGCTTGAGCCAGAAATCCAAGGATAAATAATTTTATTCTGAAGGGTTTTCCCTGCCAGCTGAAGTCCTTTCAAATGTAGCTTTATACTTTGTTAGCTGTGGCCATGGGCTGTGTTTAAAAGAAATAACTCAATTTATAAGAGGCACGGAGGTTAGAAAGTAGTATTGCAGGCTAATTCTGCCAACTGCCAGCAGTTCGATCCTGACTGGCTCAAGATTGAGTCAGCCTTCCATCCTTCCAAAGTCGGTAAAACGAGGACCCAGATTGTTGGGGGCAATATTCTGACTCTGTAAACCACTTAAAGAGGGCTGTAAAGCAGTGTGAGGCAGTATGTAAGTCTGATTGCTATATGTAAGTCTTAAGTGCTATTGTTATATAATCAAATATCAATGAATCACCTTGTACACATGTAGGATTGATTTCTTTTAAAGTCCTCTAATTCCTAACTTTGAATGCCATGTTGTGGTTAGACAGCCAAGGATTACACCCCTAGGGGAATGTGTGAAAGACTGTGAAGAGGCTGGGAAAGCAATAGAAGGAATGTTGAACATAAAGCAACCGAGAGATCAAGAGTAGAGTTTGTGAGTAGCTTATCTCATAAATGACAGTACCATTGAGGCTGGAAGGGGTTTAAGGAGTTGAGAAGATCCTCCTTAATCAAGTCATTAGTAAGTCTGGAAATTGGCTCTTTCCAAGATTCTATATCTTGCCCCTAATGGAGAGACGGGCAGCAAACAAATTAAATAAATAATTACATAAAAACCATTGAAAGTGCCTTATAGAACTGTAGGTGATTCTTGTTCCCATGTTTGTGTGTTGTTGGGAGCAGGTTAGAAAACCGGACATCTTACGGCATCTTCCAGAACAGTGTTTTTCAAGTGTGACAACTCTAAGATAGGTGGACTTCAACTCCCAGAATTCCTCCAGCATGGTGACTGGGGAATCCCAGGAGATGAAATCCACACACCTTAGTGTTGGTAAGTTTGGGAAATACTCTACTAGAGTCCTCCAAACAATTTTTATATTAAAGTAATAGTACTGAAGACAAACTTTGACTTACCTCAATAACGTTTGATGACCCAAACATGTACATCTAAACTGAGAAATGAATGGATAAATGCAATTGTGGAACTGGTGCTCTAAGAATCCTCTTTCCTTCTTCTCCCCCAATTTCAGGAGTTCTAAACTATCTAAAAGAAACTTTCACTCACACTCCAAGTTACGACATGAGCCCTGCCATGTTGAGTGTGCTGATCAAGATGATGCTCGCTCAAGTTCAGGAGTGCATCTTTGAACAGATCTGCCTTCCTGGCATACGGAATGAATTTTTCACGCTTATAAAAATGGCCCAGGAAGTTGCGAAGGTAAGCCGCACGAGAGCAGAACGGTATGCATACCTTTATCATTTGCTGACATTGGGACAATACGATAGTTGCCTGTGAAATAGCTCTTCCAAGGATCAAAAGAGATGGTGCTTTTCCTATTATGGGATGCTAGGGAGGCAGAAGAGGGTCTTGTAATGTTCTAATGGACCTCTCCTCCTCCATGGATGATCAAAAGATCAAAGCTTGTTTCAACAGTGAAGAATGACAGTGAGGACAATCAACTAGTGGAGCAGCTTTGCTCCACTTTGGATGGAAGCTTATCATGGAGAGAAGCAACCTGGAATTAAGGAGAAATTTCTTGACAGTGAGAATAATAAACCAGTGGAACAGCTTGCCACAAGAAGTTGTGGGTGCTACAACACTGGAGGTTTTTAAGAAGAGACTGGACAGTCACTTGTCTGAGGTGGTATAGGTTTTCTTGCTTGAGCAGGGGGCTGGACTAGAAGACCTTCAAGGTCCCTTCCAATTCTATTCTGATTGATTGATTGACTAGAAAGCTGCTTTTCTTTCTGGAAGTTATTCTCAGCCTTTTAGATTCGATGATGAACATCAGTTTAGTTTAGTTTAGTTTAGTTTATTGTCATTGCACCTCATACAATGAAATCAAACACCATTTTCAATGCACATCATGACCATGAAAATAAACACAAACACACATCCTTCATATTCCACATGAACCGAAACCCCCCCAACACTGCACTATACAGTAGAATTCAACAGAGCTACTGCCCTGGGATAGAAGCTGTTTTTTAGCCTATTTGTCTTGTTTTTATTCTCCTGTACTGTCTGCCAGATGGTAATAGTTCAAAAGAAAAGGGTGCCCAGGATGAGATGGATCTTTGAGAATGTTTTGAACTTTCTTAAGGCAGTGGGAGCTGAGGGGAGAGGGCAACCAATGATCTTCTGGGCAATGACGTTAACCCTCTGGAGTGCAATGACGTTAACCCTCTGTGAGGAAAGCAAGATCTTCTGTCGTTATTGCTGAAGTTCTTTCTCTCTCTTTTAATCCTTTGTGAGAACAATGTGCATCTTTAAGTATAGACTCCAATAAGTGTTGATCAGCGCCAATATGGAATGCCTTGAATGAGCTTTTAATATAAAGAGTCAGTAGCTCATACGTGGGTCTTGTGCTTTGTTTTAAAGGTCGGAGAGATGTACATGCTTGTGGACACCGCGATGAATCAAGCACCAGTCAAGGAGAACATCCCTTACTCTTGGTCAAAACTGGCCCAAGTCAAATCGGATCATTTTAGAGCTTTGGCGCATTATTTTGTTGCCACGATGCTATGCGACCACCAATGTAAGAAGATTGTCAGATTCATACACTCATTGGCCTCCCTATCAATGGACCAAGAAATGAGGTGTCCGTGGTGCCCTCTGAGTTTGGTTGTTTTCTTGCAGACCTTTCGTTACCCAAACTAGGTAACATCATCAATGCGTGGTAATGCTTGAGCAGTGAAATGTCAGCAAGAAAACTGTTAAGCTCAGAGACTCTTCATTTCAACCCTGAGTTATAAATATTCTCCTTTATTGGAGAAATGGAACCAAGCCCACCCAGGGGCTGCACAAACAGGCCCCACGACTGTTGTGAATCATGGAGCCCTTCTCCCTGAAGTTCACACTGTCAAAATTCAAGGGTTAAAAGGTAAAAAAGCAGTGCCAGTTC
Organism: Notechis scutatus; assembly: GCF_049901735.1. NCBI lineage: Eukaryota > Metazoa > Chordata > Lepidosauria > Squamata > Elapidae > Notechis > Notechis scutatus. The sequence goes on along the minus strand of NC_142017.1, from coordinate 10,120,689 downwards.
CCTCCCGTAATAGGAAATACATCGGAATTCGGCACAAGTAGCCTTCCCTGATGCTCTATTTTTCTTGGGGCATTCTGGTCCAACCAACTTTGGAAAATGGACTTTTAACCTGCTGATTGAAATATCACTTCTGGGCAAATGATTCTTCAACAACTTTAGGAACAGACTGAAATACGAGGAGCCCTAATCCCAGAAGAAAAGCAGGTTCTGGAACGGGTGGTTACTATTGAGTGTTGCTCTTTGTTCCTCAGGCCTGGAGGCATCTCACCTGGATGGTAAATGAAAGTAAACCAATGTTTATCTTCTCTTTCCTTTGCATTTGTTCTGGTAACCCCAGTACATCAGGCCGATGATGAAGATCAACAGGAAAAGGCTTTTTGCCAGCTGTACGACCACATGCCTGAGGGGATGACACCCTTAGCTGTCTTAAGAGATAGAAGCCAGCGTAAACAACTAGGTAAGGGCCAGGGATGGGCTTCAAAAAATGTTAGCAACAGGTCAACGGGTCCTCTGCCCAGTTGCTGAGTAGGCGTGGCCATGGTGGGTGTGGCCTAGTTGGCCTCCTGCACCATGGCGGTGTGTGTGTGTGTTTTTTCCCTCCCTGGGCTCTGGATGCTTTCTTCGAGCCTCCTGGAGGGCCAAAATGGCGTCCCCGGGCTCCAGAGGCTCTCTGGAAGCCAGAAATGGGCCCGTTTCAGGCCTTCCCGAACTTCCGGGAGGCCTGTTTATTTCCCTCCCCGAGCCTCCACGTGCGCCCTGCACTTATCTGTATCCAAAACGGGCTGTGTGGGGACACCAGGGAGGGGAGGGGCGGACGGGTCCAACCTGGAGTGGGATTTGGGGATACTCCGAAGTGCACAGAATCTTAGCTAGGGGGCTCTCCCGAATACCTGCGAACCTCCAGCAGCCCAGCCCTGATAAGGGGTGAACTCTTTTTAAGGCTTATCATCCAACTAGCCGTGGTTGATAAAATCAAGTATTTCTTTGCTTCGGGATATGTCGTTTTATCTTCCCCAAACTGGTGGGATCTATGCTTTTGGGAAGAAAGGCTTGTCTGGACTAAGTGTTTTTCAGTGTCATCAAATTTAAGAGGTTAAGGACTTCAAACTCCCAGAATTCCCCAGCCAGCATGGGCTCCAATTCTGCGGAGTTGAAGCCCACCCAACTTAAAAGTTGTTGAGGTTAAAACAACACTGCCATAGTAGACAATCATAAGTAATGTGGGTAGCCTTGATTTGATTAGGATAACTGTGTTCCCGCACAGAACAGCAAGTCACACTAAGTAATGTGGTTTGTATGATTCTTGATAGGCAGAGCTGTTGTGCCTTAAAAATGCTGGATTTTTAATGATGCAGAAATCCATCCTATTTATTTAGTCATTCATTCATTCATTTTTTTTCCTTCTCCAGGAAGACTTCATTTGCATAAAGCTCTCCTGTATCACAAAGAAGCCTTAAGGGTTTGTAGCTTATGCACAAAGCTCCGGAATATAGAGATCCTTCAAGAGATTTTGTCCGTCGCACACAAGCGGTCCCTTCTCAAATATACCCATCAGGAGCAAATAGACGACTTCTTTAGTTTGGTGTCGGCACCCAATATCCTTTGTAAGTTCTTTTCTGCCTGGGATGACCAGGAATGGATCCGTTTTTGGATAGATTGTCAGATCCAACACAGAGAATGACATGTGGTGATTCACACCTCATCTGGCATCTACCCTAGACTCTTGAGAACTATTTGGGAGGGGCTGTTTTCAGTCTTCTTCTTTCACGCATAATATCCGGATTGAGTTGCCTTTCAGTCCTCAAGAATTCATCTCTCTCTCAGGAATCTGTCTTTTCATTACATTCCAACACATAGATTCAAATCTATCATCTATCGACCAATGTCTGTCTATCATATATCTATCATCTATATCTATCATTTATCTATCTATCTATCTATCTATCTATCTATCTATCTATCTATCTATCTATCATCTATCTATCTATCTATCTATCTATCTATCTATCTATCATCTATCTCTATCTATCATTTATCTATCATCCAACTTTATGTAGCTACCAATTTCATATACAGTGTATAACTTTGGGCAGCTTATTAAAAACAGGAAAAAAGGCCACCACTACCACCACCGTTTAAACCATTTAAAAACAAGAACAATATTTTATAAGCAATTTTTTAAAAATCATAAAATACATAAAACTCAAGTAATCCCATTCCAATCTAATCTCAGAATTTTTGCTGACGCTGTTTGAGTTTCTAAGTGGATCCAGGTTTAGTCCCATTGGAATGGATAGATTTCTGGGCTTCTAAAGCTATGAAGAAAAAAAACCCCTTAGAAGATTTAAGGTGTTGCAGTAATCTTCAAGCTCAGCTACTTCACCCAGCTGTCTGTGACAGTGGGTGAGGGGTATGAAAAAAAAAAACACGTGTTGCTCTGAGCTTCCCAGAAGTGGTTAACAAAAATAAATAAATCTATATTTGCTTTGCTTTTATTCCAGCCCACACAAATCACAAAATAGAACTGATTCCTCCTCTGTTCTCTAACGTGAGAGACCTCTTCGAAAGATTGGTACGTCTGAAGCTACCTGCTCTCCCGTCACTATGACACATTGCCCTTAATATGTATGATTGCCTTCCTGCATCAGAATTAAAATAATTATGAAAATAAGGTTCAGCTTCTTGAAACGTAAATCTATCGCTTGGGAGGGCTTCTTGCTGCAAAATAGCAGTGTGTCATGTCTACCGATGAATGTGAGGTTAAGGTTTACAGTTAAGGCTAGAGGCAGTTTAAGTAGGCCCACATATATAGATTATTTTGCTTTGCAGTTTCAACTGCTGAATAAAACCCAGGCTTTTAAAAAATGTAATGCTTTAGTATGCTGTGTGAAGCCAGGGAGAGGGACTTACTCAAGAAACCATGCTATAAATTGATCCAAGTATGATGGTGACAGTTATGGACAGGTGGTGGGATTCAAAAAAATTTACTACCGGTTCTGTGGGCGTGGTTTGGTGGGTGTGGCAGGGGAAGGATACTGTAAAATCTCCAGTCAGAGGTGGGATTTATTTATTTATTTATTTTATTTATTTATTTGATTTGCCAATTGTTTACAAGATAATAAGTATAAGTGTATACATAGTTGTGAATACATGAAATGGGTACATATAAGAAAAATAAAAGAATAAGAGAAACAATAGGACAGGGACGGTAGGCACGTTGGTGCGCTTATGCACGCCCCCTATTTGCCGGTTCTCCGAACTACTCAAAATTTCCGCTACCGGTTCTCCAGAAGTGGTCAGAACCGGCTAAATACCACCTCTGTTATGGACTGGACGCAATTCACTCTAACGCTTTTCATTGTTAAGGTACCATGTGTGTGGGGTCTTGATTGCGCTTAGGAAGAATAACATGTAAATTACTAACTGCTGTGCAGTTGCACAGACACTTCTAGAAGAAAACATAGAATTTAGGGCAAGGGTCTTCAAACTTGGCAAGTTTAAGACTTGTGGACTTCAACTCCCAGAATTCCTGAGCTAACATGACTGGAGGAGGAATTCTGGGAGTTGAAACCCACAAGTCCTAAAGCTGTCAAGTTTGAAGACCCCTGGTCTAGGGGAATACCTGCAGGGAGAGAAGCTCTCTGCAATCTACACAAACATTTTGCAAAAGATGGATTGAATAATTTAGCTCTGCTGCTCTCTGTGTCTCAGGGCCCACCTGCGGTCTTTTCAGCCAAGCAGAGGTGGTCACCCCCTCGCTTCATTCGCTTCTACTGTGAAGATGGCCAGTTGGGGTTCACTCTCAAAGGTGGCCCGCCGGTACAGGTTGACTGCATCGACCCAGCTTCTCCTGCAGCAGTAAGTGGACCTTTTAGATCCAGGGGTTCCTCTTTGTAGAGTTGTTCAGAGTGGATAGGGTTAATTTCCACAAGAAAAGAATGCATTGGAATCCATCAGAAACGTAACCCCCTTTCTTTGATGGGCTTTTATTTTGCTATTTGACATGTCCCCCCTGTTACCGAATGACTTTGAAAAGTAGAGTTTATTTTAAGCTGTAATCCAAAAGAAATCTGGGATTCTTCTTAACACTTTGGATTGGTCCAATTTAAACATTGCCTAATGCACCTTACTTGTAGACAATGAAAGTAATAATCCATCTTTTTCCTTTGTTAACTTCTTCAAGACTGAGTTTATACATCGCAGTAAACCATAGATTGCTTAACCTCGGAGTAGCAAATAAATCCCAATTGGCTAGATCCACTTAGTATGCTAAGCCAAATCTAAGGGAAGAAAATTTAGGATTTAACAGCACAATGAGGAAGCCCACCACCAAGATTATTTATTAATAAAATCACAATCTGTTGATTCAGAATTCAGTCCCACTAGGCATCGTGGAGTTTATTGCCACATGATTGGTTGAGTGATTGGGCTTAATACCCCATTGAAATCAACAGATCCTATGTGATTAGAGATAGGCGTGTAGCTTAAAACCTTTATTATTTTAATCTGGCTTCCATGGTGAAGTTGGACAATTAAAGTTGGTAAGGAAAGTCTACCAGATTCTGCCTGGCTTTATAGCGGATGTTTTGTTTAGTTGGCAGGTTTGAAAGAAGGAGACACTGTGATTGCTGTTGAAGACACGGATTGCAAATGGTTGGGGATGAGTGACGTCTTGGAAAAACTCCAGAATTTGAGCGAACAGGAGATTGAGATCCAAGTGATCAGCTGTCAAGATAATGCACCTTCCTTGGTAAGTAAAGCTGGGAGCAGAATTTCACTACAAGACCATCAGAATTGCAAGATATTTATTATGTTTAAGCAATAATCTGGACCCATATGATGCATCTTTATTGTTTAATTGTTCCTGGTTTTTTTTAAAGTGTCAGCCATCTAGGCTTGTTTGGAGTTGGATGGCCTCTGAATTTGTATTAAATGAAGATGAAAATGGAACTGTGTTCTAAGGAAAGGCAAGCTGAGATCCATTTCCCGTTGTTATTATAGTTCTCAACCCACCCATCCCCTTACCCCAATTGCCATAGCAAATAATTAAATGCTAATAGTGTGGGTTTCCATTTAAAAAAAGATTTAAATAAACTGGGAACTGGTAGGAAGAAAATGTCTATTCCTTCAGCATTTCAAATCTTTGCAACTTTTAATTGCTTTTTAAAAATAGCAAATAGCTTTTGCCTGCAATAGATACCTTTTTCTAGTCACCGGCATGGAATTTTCTAGAAAAAAATGACCCTATTGTTTTTGCAAAGATGAGATTGTTGCTCACTGCAACTCTGGGTTTTGGAAATTTTTCTTTGGGCAAAGGAACCTGTTCAGAAACAATATTACAAGGAGTCAAATCTCTGACCCAGATTTAATAATAAGCCAGGTTTTTTTGAAAGTCGACCTACATAAACTTGGAGGCTGGCCCAGAGAGAATTTAATGAATGCAGAAGAACAGCATCCTCCCATCACAGAATACAGGTAGTCCTTGACTTACAACAGTTCATTTAGTGACGTTCAAAATTACAACGGCACTGAAAAAAGTGACTTGTGACCACTCTTCACACTTACGACCATTGCAAGCCTCTTCATGATCACGTGAACAAAATTCAGGCAAAATCCTGTGGTCATGGGATCCCCTTTTGTGACCTTCTGACAAGCAAAAGCCAATGGGAAGCTGGGTTCACTTAACAACCCTGTCACTAAGTTAGCAACTGCAGTGATAGAGAGCAAAAATTTGATTGTAAATCGAGGATTCCTTGTGTAGTTCAAACATTGCTTTCCACTTTGCATTGACTAATTTTTATTTTTTTTTAATGCTCGTAACTCTCTCCCTCCTTCCCCTACAGCATAACAAATGTGCCACTTACTCAGCGGGGATGCAGAAAACATACTCCCTTATATGTCTGGCGATGGAAGATGAGAGGACCGACAAAGCCAAGAAGGTGACGCCTAAATTGTCCTTCTTGAGTTGGGGAACCAAAAATAGGCAGAAAGCTGCCAGCACCCTCTGCCTTCCTTCGGCTGTAAGTGGGACCTCTGCCATGAAGAAGAAACTGACAACCCCATTCACACTTTTCAACACCGATAGTTCATTGTACTAGGGCCTGGTGACCAAGGGCGGTCTCGCCCACAAAGGGTCTCGGAATGGATGTTGTGAGTTCACAATGTAGCCTTTAGGAACCCAGGGCTGAGTAGCCCCGACTTGAAGTCAACAACTACCCGTTCAAATCTGGCTTCAACTGTTCACTTTGCAAGGACCAGAAAGTTTTGGAAGAACATGTCATATGTCTATATGTTTGTGGAGTGCTTTCAAACTTCTGCCCGGATTCTGGCTTCGTTATGATCTATCTTGAGAAAGAACAGAATGGTTTCTGCAAAGACTGAGGATTTTTTATTTTTATTTTTGTTTTTTTTTAAATGTGAACATGTAGCACAATAATGCCACATGGTTGACCATCTCACCTACGTTGAGGGGAGAAGTAAATAGAACTGTTGGCCATAATGGTGCAGGATCAAGGAGATTTACTTGCTAATTAATTTAAAACTCGAATGAGAAACAAATTATAGGCCAGTTGGTAACGTTCTGTGAGTTGACAGCCTACACAGCTGGACAGAACCAAATTCTTAAATTTTTGAATGGCCAGGTGATGGAAAGGAAACAGGGTGTAAATGAATAAATCTAACAGGGTGTGGTAGTGGCAAGGCTACATGTCAAGGTTTTCAAATCCTATTTTCTATTCTGCGTTGAGGTGGTTTAAACCAGGGGGTTTCCAAACACGGCAATTTTAAGACTTGTGGACTAGAGTTCCCAGAATTCTGACAACTGAAGTCCACAGGTCTTAAAGTTGCCACGTGTGGAGACCCCTGGTTTAAATAAACGGAACATTTTTTAAAAGATAAATAACATCACTTGGGGCTCAGGATAGGGAACAAGGTGGATGGCAGCCACTGAGAGAAAAGAATGCTGACATTCGTTCTATAACCCAGATTGAAGATTTGCACAAAAGATTTTCAAACAACAGCATTTTGGCCTATCATTGAAGCTTTCCATGGGAATGGTGCGGTGGCCTAGAGGTGGAGATCTCACCTCACAATCAGGAGGCTGTGAGTTCAATTCTAGGTAGAGGCAGATATTTTTCTCTCTGGGCACAATGAGAATATATCTGGTAAACAAAACTCCGCATTGGTGACAGGAAGGGCATCTGGCCAGTAAACGCTCAGCTCCATTCAGTTGCCCAAGACTACACCCCGCAAGGGATTATGGGGTCATTAAAAGATGATGATTGATTAAAGCCTTCCACAGATGCAATGCAGGGTTATCTAGGGGAACCAGATTTTGCATTTTCTGGCATTCAACATCCATTGTCATGGCACCCGATGTGTGGTGGAAATAAATCTCCCAAGGACAACCTTGAAACCAACCGTGGCAACTTTTAAGTAACACAGAATGGATCCATTGAAAAACAGCTTCTTGTTTTGCAAGGTCTGATGTAACTGGGTATCGTTTTCTGCACCTGCCAAGCATTATAGCAAAGATGGAGGTTTCCTAATACAGAACGTGTAGAGAAATATGCTAATGTAAACAAGAGGGTAGAAGAGATCAGCCAGTTTGGTTGCACTTAGCACCTGCCAGGTTTCACTTCAGATCAGTATTTCTTAATATCAGCAACTTGAAGATATGCAGACTTCAACTCTCAGAATTCCCCTGCCAGCATGCAGATACATAGCTCAGTAATGCTATTTTGAGAAGGATATCAACGGTTTGTTTTTTTTGAGTGCCACTTGAAAGATGCATTCCAAAGGGTTGATAAAGTAATTTAACTATGCCTTGAGTGAAATTTAGGAGTTCAGTGCACTAAAGAACATGCCCAACTGGTAAAATAGTTGTTGCTTGGAGTTTTATTGTCACTCTCTAAAGGCTAATAAACAATAGTTGTCGATTAAGCTGAAATATTGCTAACGGTAGATCTTAATGATTGGCTAAAAATTTAAAGAACGGAAATCTAAATTCCTATTGAAATTCATTGAATCCATTACAAGAAGCTTGAGAATTTTTTAAAGAAGAAATTGGAATAGAACAGTGTTTCCAACCTTGCCAACTTTAAGATATGTGGACTTCAACTCCCAGAATTGTTGTCTAGGGAATTCTGGGAGTTGAAGTCCACATATCTTCCGTTATTTGAGATTGAGAAACACTGGAATATAAGAAGAAAAACGGGGAAGGCTGGTAGATCAATGCCATTTTATTATTATTTTGGTTTTTTTAATGTTTCTACCCAGTAGATGTAAATATATACATTTTAAACTATTTAAGAATGAGTCCTGACTTATATGTGACGATGAACAACTTTTCACTGCAACTATGAATGAGATAAAAAAAGTTTAATTTTTCTTAACTGTTGTTCTGAATGAAGGTCTGTTTTTTTAAAAGAAAGATATAGTGGCTGCTTATTCATATTGTGCAATATTCAATCAATACTGTGGAATTAATCCTAGTACATAATAAAATGTAGGTTGGAGGAAGGTTGACTTGTTCATTTATATCTCATCTGCGATATATATATATATTTATACACACACACACACACACACACACACACACACACACATATATATATAAATCCCCCGGCAACTAAGACTAACCTGAGCACAACCAAGCCCCCACCTGAACAGAACACACCGCCAGCCAATGAGAACACAGCCAACCCCCCAACCAATGAGAACACAGCCAAACCCCCAACCAATGAGAACACACCCCCACCCAATCAGAACACAGCCAAGCCCCCACCCAATCAAGTCACACACACCCCACTAGCAGTTAAAAGGAAGAAGCAGCTGCAAGCTCACATTACTCCGAGAAGCACAAAGCCAAAGACACAAGCCTGAAGATGATGAACGAGACTTCATCGAAACGTCGCCTAGATACTTCCAATTTTACGCGGGAGAAAACCCGAATAACCAAAGATATCTGTTTATCTATCTATCTATCTATCTAGTTTTTTTAAGTTTTCACGGGTACTTACATGTATGGTATTCAGCTTTGTTCGGGTATTTTCCCACGTCATTATAGTTGTGCTTTTAAAGTTGTAGCAACGTTTCGGCAGAATCTCATCTGCCATCATCAGGCTTCTGTATTGTGATGGCAGATGAGATTCTGCCAAACGCTTGCTAAACTTTAAAAGCACAACTCTAATGACGTAGGAAAATACCCCGAACAAAGCTGAATACCATACATGTAAGTACCCAAAAACTTAAGAAAACACACACACACACACATTCCACTTTTGATTTTCTGGGTTCTCCAGATAATGTATAGTAACAGAATATGTGTGCTATAATATGCCATGGTTGGTTAAGCCATAGTTAGCTGGATTCAACACTGAAGCAGAAGTAGGCAAACCTTTTGATGCAGGGCACATCATATGGTTGGTGCCCTCACAAAATGCCCATCCAAGTGGGCATAGCAGATCACAAAATACCCATTTGTAGGCAGGATGGCCAGCCTTCCAGAATCCTCTCTACCATCCCAGTGGGATCTTGGGGGACTTTAAAGGCATTGTTGCAAACTAGCATGTAGCGTTTTCTGAAATGCTAGCTTCATGCTTTTGATTAGAGCAGGCTTGTCCAACCAGCGCCCACGGGCCGCATGCGGCCCAGGTCGCCTGTAATGCGACCCAACGCCCACCCCAACCTTCATGAAAGATCCAGCAAGGAGGAGGAGAGGCAGGCGCGAGGCGGGGCAAGGCGAGCAACAGAAAAGGCAGGCAGCCGCAGCCCAAAAGTCCCGCTCCGCCACCTCCTGCTGTTGCCGCCGCCGCCACCACTGCTGCTTCTGCCCCGCCACCGCTGCATTTGCAGGAGGAGAGGTAGGCGTGAGGCGGGCGAGCTTTCTTCCCCCCTCCCCCACCCCGCAAAATTTGGCGGAAAATTAATAAAATATAAATAATTTGCAGGAGGAGAGGTAGGCGCGAGGCGAGGCGAGCTTTCTCCCCCTCCCATAAAATTTGGCGGAAAATTATAAAATAAAAAATAAATAATTTTTAATAAATAATTAATAATAAATAATAATTTTATTTTATTTTATTATTTTACTATTTTATTAATTTAATAATTTAATTTAATTTAATTTAATATTATTTAATTTAATTATGTGCGGCCCAAACCAAATTTTCATCTTCTAATGTGGCCCAGGGAAGGTGAAAGGTTGGACACCCCTGGATTAGAGCCCTGGCAGCACAGTGGTTACAATGCAGTACTGCAGGCTAATTCTGCCGTCTGCCAGCAGTTCAATCCTGACCGTCTCAAGGTTGACTCAATCTTCCATCCTTCCGAGGTTGGTAAAATGAGGAGCCAGATTGTTGGAGGAAATATGCTGGCTCTGTAAAACCGCTTAAGAGACCTGCCAGGTGTAGAGGGAGCTATAATCATATGCACACAGCAAAAACATCTCAATGACCAAAACATGATCTTCCTTTCCTTGCTTCTCCCAAGTATTTCCAAGATTACCAAGCGTTGATTTACTGTCTTTTTTTTTTCTTTAAAAAAATAACCTTGGACTGAAACCTGGTAAATCTGCAGGGTTACCTTTCAGTAAGTAGCAGGGGGGAAAAAATGAGATTAAGGGCGAGATTACTACTCCTTTTTTTAAAAAAAAAATAATGCAAGATTAAATGACCACCACTGAACTTCCTGGAGAAAGAGAGATACCCGAGGGCGCCTTTTATTATCTTTCATACAAGGCAAAATTTCCTTAATGGTTTTGCCCTTTTGACTCAGGAGGGCATTGAAGGAAAGAATCTCAGTCATTTTAACAACGTGTTTTCCTGCTTGTATCTGCAACATCTTCCCCCTCGAATTGTAACACCTGCTTCTGAACAGCCCTGGCCTAAACCACCTGGCCTTTAGCAAAAGTACTGCATTAACCCATTTTGCCTTTCTGCCTGCTGTTAACTCTGGCATCCAGTCATTGAAAAAAAAAAATAGTCCATCCTTGGCTTAAAACAATGTCAACCAGTCACAAAAAGGATGCCTGTAATATTGTCCAAGAGTCCAAAACAGCCTTAGCCGCCTTCTCTGCCCAGTTAGGTGGCGGTACCTATTCGGTCTTACATTATTTCAGAAATAATACGCAGATGGAACAACGCTGAGGAATGCTGGAGTTACCAGCCTGATTTGAAAAGAAGTAAATGCTGGAAGGCAGCAATGGGAAGCCATCCAGTATCATGTCCAAGAAAACTGCAGGGATGCAGGTGCCCAGAACCAAGCCTGAATGCCTCCTTTATCTCTCTATCCCATTCCCTCAGAAGCAGCCCGTGGCCCAAGGCTCTCTGTAAAACCAGGCTGCGTGCAGCCAAATGCCGAAAGGGTAACTCTAGCCGGTTCTATGTAATGTGAGGTATGTGCTCTTTCTTTGAAAGACATGTGGGAGTTTTGGTTGAAAAGACCAGGTTACAACCTTTAAGCTCCACGGAAGCATAACTTTGCTGGAAGTGATACAGAAGCCCTCGGGGGCAGACTGAGAAGGATGACTCATTCCTTCTTTTCACTCTTGATACGCCTTCATAATTTCAGTTTGGCGGCCTTCCAGGGGCCTCCTGCAAAGTAATGTTCAGGTTCCACTCCTAGAAGCTGTTTCCTACCGGGCCCACCTGTCAAACCATGTTTTTGATAGAGCAGATCAGTGGTGGGATTAGAAATTTTTAAAAAAATAACCTTGGACTGAAACCTTGTAAATCTGCAGGGTTACCTTTCAGTAAGTAGCAGGGGGGAAAAAATGAGATTACTACCAGTTCTGGGGCATGGTGTGGCTTGGTGGGTGTGACGAGGAAGGATACTGCAAAATCCCCATTCCCTCCCCACCTCAGTAACCTGCTTTCCAGCTCTGTTCTCTTGTGCAGGGAAACCAAAGAAGACCCAGCCGATCAGCGTGGACTCCAGAGGCAAAGCATAGATGGGGGCCGGTCAGAGGTGGCATTTGCCAGTTCTCCGAACTACTCAAAATTTCCGCTATAGGTTCTCGTCATAACTGGCTGATTAGAGGAATGTAGATCCAGAGGAATGTAGATCACGAATGGAGGAAAGCCTAGATGAGACCTATAAATAAGGATTTCCAGAATTATACCCAGTGCCGGAAAGAAACAAGGTTCATTCCTGGATGTTTTTTTTTAAAGTACCCAAAGTGAGTCCCTTGGGCCAATCTTGATGTGAGAACACGTTTCTTAAATGATGATCCATCCAGGAACTCCTCTTATTACCTCAGTATTACTCAAACAAACCAGAACAGGGAACTGACCCCTGATTTTAACGGATACAAAAATCAAGCACATTAAATAACAGTTCCCAACAGTCAGTAAATGGTCTGTTCAGGGCAGTTCCGATGCTCAGAATTCTTAACTTCTACACAAACAAGTTATGAATGGTAAGCCAAAGTCAGGTAGATGGATTGGGTTTCTCCTGCATCCAAAACAATATGACAAATCGGGACGGTCCGCTGAACGAACGTAAAATTCATTTACACTGGACAACTTGCTCTTTTTCAGTCTAAAAACTCAGAGCCTCCCTATTTTTCAACAGACTTAACAGAGATGAAATCTGGCTTATTTGACTGTTCCTTTAATAAGCAGCTGAGACTGACATGAAAAAGAATGTACTTAAGAAAGTATTAAAAACAAGAACTATTTAAAGAAAGGCAAAGGTCTTCCTTTAAATAGTTCTTGTTAGTTTATTAATACTTTCTTAAATACATTCTTTTTCATGGCAATCTCAGCTGCTTCTTAAAGGGACAGTCAAATAAGCCAAATTTAGTCCTGCAGCTAAATTCTCCAGGAAAAAGTGTTCATAGTGCTATTCAAAAAAGGTGACATCACATCCAGCTGTCTGCAGTTGAAAGCCAAAAGCATGCCCTACAAAGCCCAGATGGAACAAACTCGGGGCTTAAAAAAAAAATCCTGTTTCATTTGCTCCTCGATGGAAATGAAGGCTCTCTTGAGTTTCATACCAACTGAAATCTGACCGTGTGTGTAAGGGAACTTCCAGACTTTCAAAAAGCTTGATGTTGGAAAACACACATTATTTTGCCTGGGTGAAGAATGCATGGATTTGCTGAGCTAGGCTGCGGCCAACTACTCCTTCAAGCTCCTGGAGAGAAGCGTTGCAAAGCTGGTGGATATTTCCAAAGTTTTCCAGAAGAAGAAGTGCCTTTGTCTTTCCAACTCCTGGAATCTGCTGGACTGTATGGAGCACAGACGGTTCCAATAACCTGGTACATTTCTTACTTTGGAAAGGATTACTGGCTTTCGTTTGCTCATGCACCTGAAATGGAAAGTCAAATTTAGTCTGGCTGCCCTCTTGTGTTTTTCGGTGGTAAATTTTTACAAGCATTTCTGGACTGACAATTGAGCCTAAAATGTATGTTGCTAAGGGAAACCTTTGTTAAAAGAGTTTTACTGCATTTTACGACTTTTCTTGCCATGATTGTTAAGTGAATCATTGTAGTTGGTAAGCTGGTAACCTGGTTGTTAAGTGAATCTGGCTTCCCCATTGACTTGGCTTGACAGAAGATTGCAAAGGGGGAATCACGAGACCTTGGGACACAGCAAACGTCATAAATATGAACCAGTAGTTAAGCATCTCAATTTTGATCATGTGACCATGGGGTGCTGCAATGGTCGTAAGTGGGAAAAACGGTCGTAAGTCACTTTTTTTCCCAATGCCGTTGTAACTTTGAACAGTCACTAAATGAATTGTTGTAGGTCGAGGCCTACCTGTAATTCAGAAAGATTGTTGGTTATAGGATGGTCAGCGCTTCGGCTGCAGAATGAAATGTGGCATTTTGGGCTGGGCAGGATCATAGAGCAGCAGTCTTCATCTTTTTATTGGAAATAAATGTAGCTAATTTAATGAGTCACAGGTATTGCACTCAAGGTTCTGAGCATTTTGAGGTACTTCCTCCAAATCTAATAGGAGTCAAACATCCCTAGTTTTGAAATTATTTTGCCGCCTCAAATCGAGGCCTGTCTAGTCCAGAATTCTGTTTCCTGCAGAGCCACTTAAAATATGAGAAGCTCTTGTACACCAGTTCTAATCTGAGGTCCACCCTTCATAAATTTGTCAACTTTGAAAAGCACTGCTTCACAGCCTGATAGCAGTACAAACAGCTCTTGAAGGTACTTACCAATTGAGCAATGAGTTGAGCTGCTTCTTTTTGGCTGGCCACCGGAAGTAATGTCATTCCGAGTTCCAGGACAACAAATTTCTGCACTTCTGGAAAATACTGGTTACTTATTTGGGTTTTTTCAACAAATACAATCCCTTGAAGATTGCAAGTCTGGAGCAAGTAGGAACAATGAGAGTAACAGGTATTAATGACAGGGACAAACCAACAGCCTAGAGTAAGCTCAATTAGGAGCAGCTGGGAAAGTTTTTAAAAAATGTGATTTCTTCACTCTTTCTCCCCTTCAATCCACTCAGTCATGCTGCTTAAAATCACTGGTTAAAGACTGTTCTTTCCTGAGATATGAGAATGTCAATGGCTGGGTTGACATCATTCAGATCAGTGCATAAGAGAACCATAATACACCATATAACGGCCATTAATTCCTAAACTTTTCCTGCAACAGCCAATTAGGTACAGATGAACCAGTTAGAGCTTTCTATAAGCTGAAGATAAATACAAAGCTACACCTAGGCAAAATATCTTTTTGTTCCTAAAGCAAAATCGGATCATTTCAAAAAGGAAATAGCAACGCAAGGAAGGAAGGAAAACGCATAGAATCCTTGGATTAAGAATTAAAAATATACTTCTTAAAATGGCGGATTTGGGTTGCTGGTATAATTACTAAATCACAGTGCATGGTACTAAAGATTAGATTCTCCTTGAATTGTGATGAATTGATCTAATGTTTTGCTAACATTCTGTTCCTGAAAAGGATGATCCAAACGATACTTTCAAGAGTATGTGTGCTTACATTTCTAAAACGAACAAGTCTTCTTTTGAAGCCATTTCCTGCCACCAGATCTGCTTCAGAAATGTAAAGGATGCAGCACCTGTTTGAAAGATGAAAGTCCACGAGACCCAGGCCATCTTCTAGAATAAGCTTAACTTTCCCTTGAAAAATGAGAAGCATGGAAACTTTAGTAGTGGCACAACTATTGTAGGTACACAATTCTGGCTGCGTTTATATATCCTCCTAAGTTTGATTTTAACATATTGTGTGAACCCAACCAATTCTATGTTTAAACAAATAATGCCTGAACACACTCTGAAAATCAAATTGTTGTTTTCTTTCCAAGTTCTAAGTAAGTAATTCAGAAGAAAATGCCAATGGTTTCAAGAGTGATCATTTCCAAATATGTTTAGCCCTACAGAGTGAAAGTATGCATTTAAATCAGACTTTAACATCTGGCTTGTCATATTCCATTTATAGTATATAGCGCTGGCATTCAAATGAATGAGAATTAAAACGATCTGGTAAAAATAATAAAATAGTCCTTGTGATCTAGTGATATCTTCAGATTATCCTAGCTTAATAAAATGAGACATCCTAATTTTTCTGGCTGTTTAGATAACCTATTTACCTTTTGGATGTTAGAAAAACTATAATTAAGAGCTCCAGACCAAACCAAGATATTAATTGATACTTTGATTTGCTGAAAGCCATTCACTTCACTATCCTAGTTCAACACCCCCACCCCCCCACTAAACTATACTGAACATCTAAAAACAGGCAATGCATCGATCAGTTTCCTTTTACAAAATAAAAAGAGTTGGGTGACCAATATATTTAAATAAATATGTTGGTTTAATTTTCAGATTTTAGGATGATCTGATGGTATGCAAAATTCTGTAATTTTATCCAAGTACAATTTACCTTGCATCTCCTGAGCAATCTGGGAGCCCTTCCATTTCTCATGGCCAATCACATGGCCCAAAGGAACACTTACAGCTCCTGCTCGGACTGGGGTGCTATCATTTGCCATTATTAAACTTCCTTCCACACATGTAAGGTTATTTGTCC
Source organism: Notechis scutatus (assembly GCF_049901735.1). Taxonomy (NCBI): domain Eukaryota; kingdom Metazoa; phylum Chordata; class Lepidosauria; order Squamata; family Elapidae; genus Notechis; species Notechis scutatus. Next base: position 10,104,676 of record NC_142017.1, on the reverse strand, counting down.
TGTGCAAGAGAAACCATTAACCTGTCATTGTGAAAATGCAAAAACTATACATTTCTCATTAACCAGGGATTGCCCATGAAATCCAGGTGACTTCCAGATGAAGACTTTCCAGAGGGCTGTTTTCCCAGCCTCTGAGATGGAGGATTAGGGCCAGAGGTAACATTCAGCAGGTTCTGGAGAGCCGGTAGCAGAAATTTTGAGTAATTCGTAGAACTACTGACTGGCCATGCCCCCATCTATTCTCTGCCTCCCAAGTCCCCAGCTGATCGGCTGGGTCTTCTTTTGTTGCCCTGCACAGGAGAACGGAGCTGGAAAGCAGGTTGGAGGAGCGGGGAGGAAATGGGGATTTTGCAGTATCCTTCCCCCTGCCACACCCACCAAGCCACGCCCAAGGAACCGGTAGTAAAAATTTTTTGAATCCCACCAGATTGGGGGCCCTGCTGGTTACATGAAATTTGTTTTATATGCTGATTGGATCCACCATCTGTTTACTGTAGATTTCAGTGTTTATATTGCTTTGCATTGTGAGTTGGCTCAAGTCAGCTTGGAATCAGGTGCTGAAACTGAGTAAGGTTGGAAACTCATCAAGGAGAGAAGCAACCTAGAACTAAGGAGAAATTTCTTGATAGTGAGAACAATCAATCAGTGGAATTCTTGCATCCTAAAAGTTGTGGATTTTCCATCACTGGAGGTCTTCAAGAAGAGACTGGACAGCCATTTGTCCAGAATGGTATAGGCCAGGGTCTCCTGCTTCAGCAGGGGGTTTAGAATTTTAGAATAGAATAGAATAGAGCCGGAAGGGACCTTGGAAGGTCTTCTAGAGCCCATGCCATTTCAGGCAAGTGACTGTCTAGTCTCTTCTTAAGAGCCTCCATTGATGAAGCACCCACAACTTCTGAAGGCAAGCTGTTCCACTAGTTTATTGTCCTCCCTGTTAGGAAGTGTCTCTTCAATTCCAAGGATTGCTTCCCTCCTTGATTAGTTTCCATCCATTGTTTCTTGTCTTGCCTTCTGGTGCTTTGGAAAATAAATTGACTCTTTGTGGCCGCCTCTCAAATGGTTGGACTAGAAGACCTCCAGGGTCCCTTCCAACTCCGTTATTCTGCATTCCGTTCCGTGAATAACAGCCAATCTCTTGGGGACTATGGACTAAGACCAGTTTATTGCTGATAAATAATCCACATGTACATGTGAATCAATGCAAAGCATTCTTCTTACCTTTTCATTTAAAGATCCTGCACAGCAATGTCCAAGAACCTACAATGCCTTAAAATACACGTGCGAACGTGCACATACACGCAAGCAAACCCGCGAACGCAAACCAAGAGAGGCTCCCATTCATAGCTGGAAGCACCAGCTATAGTGAGTAGTTCCTACTTCCGCCTTTTTCCAACAGCGCGCGGCAGCCATGACGCACTTGCTGCCGCCAGCCAATCAAAACCCTCCTCTCTTTTCCTCCCGCCCCTCCCGGGGAAAAAAAATAGCTCGCCAGGAGCGTGGCGATTCCTAACGGACGCGGGTTGCTAAGGCGAAGGGGGCCTCAGTAATGCGGATGTCGATTGGATAAAGCGGAACGCAGCAACCAATCGCCTTGCGGCTAATTGCTGTGTGGTTGCGAGGGGAAGCGTCCGCATCTTCGGGAGGGGAGGGGCAGCCGCTCCCTCTGGCCGGTTGTGGCTCCCAGCTTCGTTCTCGTTTGTTGTGTTTTTTTTCCTCCGCCTTTTCGCCCTCATGCCGTTTTATTTCAGGAGGGGCCGGAAAGGCCTGTTTGTGAGTATTTCCCTGGGGTGGTAGTGGAATTAATAGTTCAAGGGGGAGGGAAAGTCAGAGGATCAAAAGCGCGGAGGATGAGCCGGCGGTCCCTGATGGGAAGCGTGGCTCCGGTTCCCATGGCAACCAGGTGGCTGGCTCCTCCCGAGCATCCCAGCTTGGATCTGGAAGGAGGGACCAGAAAGGGAGCAATGGAACAGCCTGCCTCTTGGAGTTGCAGGGGCTCCATCGCTGGTGGTTGAATACTGGGCAGTCATTTGTCCAGAATGGTGGGAGGATTTCTTCTGCCCTGGGCAGAGGGATGGACTAGAAGACCTCCAAGGTCCCTTCCCACCCCTATGATTCAAGGGAGGCAGTTGGGAAAAGTTCACCTTTTTTTGGCTTGGTGACAATGACTCCCATTGTCAATGTGCTGTGACAGTTTCCCAGTCACTTGTGCAATCCCTTGCTCCCCCTCCCACCTGGCAGTTGTCATCTTCCTGGTGGGACAGGAAGGGAAAGGGAATGGGAGGAAGGGAGGGAAGAACACCCATGCATCCTTCCAGACACACACCATCACCCTGGGTGCCCTTCGTAAGCCTTGTGACTTCTTCTCTGTACCTTAATGCACTTACCTGACCTGTGCTACCTCCCTGGCATACCTTATCTGTCCTATGCAGCACCACTTGGACAACTTTACGCATTCTCCCTGATCCATTCTTCCTGACTCATGGTACTTTTCATGGACCTCTGTGTGTCCTCCTCAACTCGCACCCTTTCCAACCCATGCTGCCCCCCACAATGCTGTCTCTGACCCGCACACAACCTCTCATGCATTCTTAGGCACCCTTCCCAACCCGCATTGCCCCTCCCCCCACATACCTATCCAATCCACCTCAATCTTTGGGTTACTCCTCTCTGACCAAGCCAAAGTTAGATGACAAAACCAAACGTTGATTCTGGTTGTTCCAAGAGGTAAGTTGGAGTTCTTGATTTGCATGTCTTGATAAATGATGAAACTGACTAGGTATGTTAACTGCATTTGGTAGAAGGAGGAAAAGATAGCTATTAGCTTTCATGGAGATTCTTATAGAAAGATTGTCATCTGAATCTAGGGAAATTACCGTATATAAACATCACCAGTAATTTTGATTTCTGAAACAGAATAGCTGTTTTATTGGAATATGATATTTTCTACTAAGAATGAACATTTCAAAAATTACATTGTAATCCCAAGAATCAAATGTGCATGAAAATAAATACATAGAATATATAATAAAAGTTATAGTCGGTAGCCACAGGATAACTATTATTTTTATGGCAATATGGTCGTTTTGCGCATCACATTCAAAACCATTTAGGCTTACCACATACATTGATTTGCATGTTCATGTTCCTTCCTTTCATGTTATTCATCCTCGTGCATGTACACTTTTGTGTTTCTCCATTGTGTTAGTTCAATCATTGCCAACTAACTTTATTTTAAATTGTCTAGAAACATATAGCTCATGGCCTGATCCCTGCAGCTACCATAGCTCCTAAACCTGCTGTCCCCCGCACCCCTCCCCCTCGTAGTCCAAACCCTTCTCCAGAAAGGCCCAGGTAGGTTTTTCATCTCTTGATTTGCAGTCATGTAATAGAATTAATATTATTAATTGATATCTGAATATTTAGTATGGTTTATCTTGCCTGTACATTTGTATATACCAGACATATGTATGATTACATTTGAAAGACAAATGGGTACCACATACCCTGTTTCTCCAACAATACGGCCTCCCCCAATAGGAAGTCCCAGCGTGTTTTATAGGCGTGAAATGAAATTAAGCCCCTCCCCCCAAAATTAAGGCCTATATTAAAAAATGCGAAATGGGGGGGAATGGTGGGGGGGCTTGCCGTTAGGAAGTACTTTTGTTGCACACCCGGATATGGGGCTGCCTGCGTTGACCCCGATACGACGTGCCCCACCAACGCCGAGGTCAACATCCAAGCCATCTCCGCCCGCCCGCCCGAAGATGCAAAGGGGGGGGGGAATTAAGTCACCCCCGAAAAGACGGCCTAGCCATTTTTTCGGGGCTCAAAAAAAATAAGACCCGGCCTTATTATATGAGAAACACGGTATTTGCATGTTATATAATTTAAAGAGGTTTTCGGCAGCTTTGAACACAGTCTACTTGATAGTACAAATGTTAGCTTGTCTTTGAAATACAAAAAAAACCAAAACAGACTTTCTTCCAAAAATTTATAGATCATAGCCAGCTTAATATTATCATATGGGCTGCAGCCCATATGATAATATTAAGCCTATGATCTTATTATTTTTTGGTTCTTATTATTTTGGAGAGATTCAGACTCCTTCCATCACTGACAAATGTTGTTTTATTACTGTAGATAGCAATTATGCCTCCATTGCTATCCAAATATTTGGCACTTTTGAAAGGTGATTGTATATTGGCCCACTTTTGCTTCAGCTGGAATCCTTCTTTGCATGGGAGCATTGTGGAGCACGTGCATATACAATAAAATGCAGATGGAGATAGAGTATAAACAGCGGTGGGATTCAAATTTTTTAACAATCAGTTCTGTGGGCATGGCTTAGTTGGTGGGCATGGCTTGGTGGTAATGTGACTGGCTGGGCGTGGCCAACTCAATATCACTTACATCGAGGCACGCATCTCCTCGCCTGCCCTCATGACTGTGGGGATGCTGCAACAGTTGTCAGTGTGAAAAATGGTCATAAGTCACTTTTTTCAGTACCATTGTAACTTTGAATGGTCCCTCCACACAAGCAAAGTACCAGCAAAGGAGGGGGAAAAAACTCCAGAGAAGTTCCAGAGACAGGAAGTCTAGTCCTGCCAAGAATGTAATAAGGATTAATGGAGAGGCAGTTTCTGTAAGCAACACCAGAATGTTTCCTTCCTGCCTTCCGTACAGGATTAGGCCAGTAATTTCTTCTAACAACCGGTTCTCCGAACTGCTTAGAATGTTAACAACTGGTTCTAGCGAATAGGTGCGAACTGGTAGAATCCCACCCCTGAGTATAAATGCCAGTGCAGCTGAAAGTAGGAAATGTGGCTTCCTGTTTAATAAACTTTGCATTGTGGTTGAGATTAGAATTTAGCTTACTAAGATTAAAAATAATAAACTAAGTGAATTGTTTTGATTACTCCTATAAGAATTAAGAAAAATGATACGGTATTATTGGGTTGAATTGATTAAATCCAGCAGTGGATTTAATAGATCCAATATAGGTGTTCAGCAGCACATGCAATACTTAAAACAGTTTGCCATACTTTTCTATTGTAGAGAAACATTTCTTCTTTTGTGTGTGTGCGTTGTGGGTGTTTCCTCCATTATTTCAGATAGTTGAAACCATGTCATGTTTTAACATTCATATACATATGAATGTACAACCTGGACCTTCCATGTAAATAGTCTTATAGCCTGTTGAAAAATATGTGAGTAGCTATATATAAAGCTGGCTCTTTTCCCAGAGCTGTTGAAAGGAAACACTAGATTCAGGAAGCAATTGTATTAAGATGTATGTTTTATTTAATTTAACTTATATTTTGAACTCATTACGATTAAGTGTTTTACTTATCTTATCCCATCCTCCTGATCCGTGATTTTTTTGAAATGATTTTTTTCCAGGTCTGCTTTAGCAGCCGCTATTCTTGTGACGACCTTAACTGGACGAACTATTGCCATCCCTCAGCCTCGTCAGCGATCTCTTTCGGAAAGTGATGCTAGCTACTTGCAAGATCAAGAAGACTGTATTGAACCATATGCCACTGTCACTGAGCTACGAATGAGGTAGAAAATATTGCACATTTCGGCACACCTAATCCAATGGTATAAAATAATTTATTCTCTAGCAAGGAAGTCCGAAGTTCCAACTTGTTGGAACAAGTTGGACAACAAAGTTCCAACAGGACAAATGTAAACTGCAGTCTATGTGACTGCCACTTTTATACATTTTTCTTTCTTCCCTTTTTCTGCTACAAAATGATTCTAAAAATAACGACTTTTAGCAGGTCTAAATCTTGGAAACTGCACTTTAAAAAAAGAAAGTTTCAGAATAAACAGATTTCCCAAATTCTGAATATTGTAGCCAGTTGTAGTTTGTGTATTTCTTAAAACACCATAAACAAGCTTTCTTTGAAAAGCACTTCTGGTTTGAGATTGGCAAATATTCAGAAGAAATGTCTGACTAGTAAAAGCATTAATATGAGAAGCACTGTGAATTTTTAATTGCCTGTAAAATAGCATCTCTTTTTTGTTGACTAGAAAGTATATCACACAGAAAAGCTCAGTTTAAAAAAAACCCTATATTCTTTTTAAAAAAACATTGAGTACTTAATATAATTATTTTTTGTTAAATACATATATTGGATTACACTTTTAGTATTTTCTGTTTATAGTCCAAATTGGAAGAATGATGGTGGTGAAAGGAATGCTGTGCAAACTTTGGAAGCGTCTGCGAGCTGTTGTGAGGATGACATGGATACATTCACTTCTGACACAGAAAAAGAATCAGATCCCGGCCGTCAGATTATTAATAAAAAAGAAAACAGGAGTCATGAGGTTATGTATGCCATGCCACATAAAATCAAACACGTAAGCTTTCAACATTTTTCTTTTAGCTATCTGAGCATAAATTATAAGATTCCCCATCCTTGTTTTCCCTGGAAATTTTCTATTATGTGGTCCTTAAGAGATTGTAGCATTCTTTTTTTTAAATAATAATTTTTATTTTATTCAAGAAATTAAAATATAAACTTAGAAAAAAATTTACAAAGACAAAACGTGCATTAAAAAAGACAAATATACATATATAGTTCCCCCCCCCCTCCCCCGAGTTGGATACTGGTCGATGTATTACACCAATAAGAGTAACTTCCCTCCCTTGCAAAAGAAGCCTTCTAAACCAGTGATCCCCAACCTTTTTTACGCCGCGGCCCGGTACCGGCATCAGCTGGGCGCCACGGCCCGGTACCGGCATCAGCTGGGCGCCGCCATCTTTTTGATGAAAAAGTGCTTCCGGTGACCTCACCGGAAGCACTTTTCATCAAAAAGATGGCGGCATCGCGCTCGGTGAGCTTTTCCGGTAGAATGGCTTTCTACCCGGAAAAGCTCACCGGAAGCACTTTTCATCAAAAAGATGGCGGTGCCCAGCAAGCCAGCGGCCCGGTAGGACTTGTTCCGCAGACCGGTACCGGTCCGCGGACCGGTGGTTGGGGACCCCTGTTCTAAACTCCTGCACATCTATTTGCAACCAGTTGACCTCTCACCTGTCTGCTGTATATATAAAGAAAGACAGTTAACACACTAAACTTCAAAACCCTCTGTTAACAGTGTTGTCATTGTGTTTAACTTGCACAAAGAGATTTGGGGCATTCTTTGTAGAGGAGTCCGAGCTGTTCCAAAACAAAGGAGCAGCCAACTAGAAGAGCCACCTACATCCCATAAGTGGTATATCCCATATAGGAAAGGACCTTCAACACATAGTCTCTTCGTACTCAGGTTTCAGTATTTGCTTGGGATAGGGAATCTCTAAGGTGGACAGGAGTAATTTTTTTTAATATTAAGAGGTACCAGTAAGAGATTTTAAATAGTTATTTATCAATAGCACTTAGACTTATATACCTTTTCCCAGTGCTTTACAGAATCAGCCTAGTGCCCCCAACAATCTACGTCAGGGTGTCCAACCTTGGCAACTTTAAGACTTGTGGACTTCAACTCCCAGAATTCCTCAGCCAGCTTTGCTGGCTGAGGAATTCTGGGAGTTGAAGTCCACAAGTCTTAAAGTTGCCAAGGTTGGACACCCCTGATCTACGTCCTCATTTTACCAACCTCAGAAGCATGGAAGGCTAAGTCAACCTTGAGCTGGTCAGGATCGAACTCCTGGCTGTGGGCGGGGTTTAATATTGCAGTAGTGCATTCCAATCACTGTGCCTCCACAGCTCCTATTTCCTTTCACTATCCATTAAAAACTGTGAGGAAATCATAGAGTCTGTTGTTTCATGGTTCAATTTGAGCATGAGGGATGCTTTCACAGGACATCAAAGGCTCAGGAGGCTGCAGTTTGTTATGTCTTGTTTAATGTGCGTTCAAGCACATACTGTACATTGCACCCACTATTTGTCCTTTCATGTGTTTTTGGTTTTCCTCTTTTTAATCAATGTTCTGTTTTTTAATGACATCGTCAGCTGCCTAGAGCCTTTTGGTAACATCAGTTTCTATAATGTATTGCAAAAATTTTATTTAGGAAAAACTCCAAGTATCTTCTAGTGCCAATGGTGAAGAAGATTCTTTTGTCTGCGAACCAAGTTGTCTCATCCAGCCAAATGTTCAGGTTGAAGGTGAGAAATGAGCATTAGGATTAAGGAGACGATAAATATTTCTACCATCTGTTTCCCACCTTTAGTGTTGTTTGGTTTAGTACTGTAGTTCAGACTCTGATAATTTTTCCCTCCATGTGGGGAAAGACTGCATAGTTGACAGTGAGAAAGAGAGAACTTGAATCCAAATGAACAGGACAAGAGTGACTATATCTTAACATATATTTCTTTTCACCTTTTTCCGTGAATAGAGCAAAAAATAGCATTTTATAAAAACCCTCATTGCACAAACCTCTGTTTTCCTTTACACTTGCCAAGATATTTATTTAAGATAAAGGTGGAAAAAATAGAAACTAAATGAGGTGAAACTAGACAGATCATGAAAGCTCAAGCTTGATTAGGAGCATTTGATATATTTCTCTTTTATACCTCAAAACAAATACATTTTTATATTACAGAAATTGAACATCCTGGAGTGAGGTTTAAGGTAAGAACAGCATAAAAATTAAGTTCCATTTTTATTTAAGCGATTGAATCTAGAATTTTTTAAAAAATTTTTTTAAGAACTTTCCAAGTTAGAACTAAAGAACATCAATTTTAAATGTTCAGTGTATACCTTTTGGAATAGTTGCTGATATTTTGTGGGGAGAAATGAGGAGTCCTTCAAGAAATTAGGTTAAATATTTTCTTCCATTTCTAGGGAGACAACTCAGGTGAAACTCCCCTGAATAAAATACCGCCTTCCTCTTCAGGTACAAACTCTCTAAATTTAAGTTTAGTGTAAATGAGTTGTGTTGGATTCTACGGAATAGATTGAGTGTAGTTCTGAGCCATAATTTAACCTAACAAGAATTTGGGACTTGTTTGTTTCCCTGTGTTGTTAACATAAGCTATTGTTGAGATTTGGGTAAAATGCTAAACCGTGGAATATAAAATGGAAATGGAGGTTGCTGTGTATGCTAGAAAAATACTGTATGTTCCCTGCATTTTTTTTTCTACTTTAACTCCAAAATACTGCACTCTGTATATTTTGTATTAATAATAGCCCCAGTCTCAATGTACATCTGGTCTCACCATAAGACTTTTAGAGGGTGAAGAGACGGTAAATTGTTTCCCACAAAATAAAAACATAACAATCTGTTGCAGTTTGCAATTGAATTAAGATATGTCTTGTGTAACTTTAATAATTATTAATGTTATAAGTATCTTCAAGCTACTGGAGTGGATTAAGTTGAGACAGAAGCCTTTTAATAAATGCAAAATGCCTGCTTCTAAATAAAGATTCTTAGAGTACAGGCGTTTTAACAAAAGGTTTGCATATATTTATGTGACTGATAAATATTTTATTTCATTTCTTGGGTAGATGCAGTCCTCCACAGAAAACAGGAACAGATGGTTCTCCCCAGAGAGAAGTTCCAGAAATTAAAAGAACAACATTGGCATCTAAACAATGCAAACCAGACCTTATTTTCCGAACTTGAACAGTCAAAGCAGTTAATCAAGGAACTCCAATTAAAAATTATGAAATTGGAAAAAGAGAACAGGCAGTTTAAGGAAAAGCAGAATTCACACAGTGAAGGTGCAAAGGAATCTATTTTCTTTAAATATAATTTATGGTGTTCATGTGGGAGAGAATAAAACTATATACGTGGGAATCAAGGGAAGAATGGTTGAATTTTATCATTCTACATGTACCATTATTTAATATATCTGGCAAATTTAGGAAAGATATGGGGGAAATGATAAGTTAGAATGTATTTAACTGGAACTAATTGAGATGATAAAAACAGATGGTAATGTTTTGTATCATATTTAAGAAAGCACCTTAAAAATTAACTGAGTTAGTAACCTGATGTTTGTCCTATGACTCTCCTCTTCCAGAATTTATGTCCCAAGAAATGCATTTCTGAATGAGCAGGTCAATTGGATTGTTTGGGAAAGATTTTTCCATTTTGCTGTGGGTTCCTCTGCTGGGTCCAGGTTTTTTTTGTTGTTGTTGCTTTTTTAGATCCACTTTGAAAGTGCTTTTATGCACTTCCTCGGATCTTAAGGCTGGCATTTGAAGTACACTGATTTAACTTGTCATTCCAGTTCCCCACCTCAGGATAGGATTCTTTGAAGCATGTCATAAAATATCAAGGACATTTGAGCAGGTTGCCTTTGATGGTTTCATCCTTCCCAAAATGAGGACATCATCATCACATGTCAGTTGTAATGGAACACTCTGCTCCTTATTCTCATTAGATTTAGATTTAGGCTATTTTTTTAAACGTAATTTCCAAAATTACGTAATATCCATCCAGGCAGGTTTGATCTTCTGGACCCCTAGGTGTGGGTTTTTAGGGGTCTTAAGCAGAATTTCCACCACCACCCCCATCATCTGCTGCCTGGTCCTTTAATTGGCTCTACCTAGTATCTTCTTCATATAAAGTATCTGCTGTTGTCATTGACCTGTAGTCCCAAGTTACATGCATAGATTTTGTCATGTGGTCCTTTGGATTTGCGTTATATTTTATAGCCTGCACAATTTTTTAGCTTTCACGATTTATTCCTGCCCATGAATCTTCTCATTTATACAATCTCAGACTAGCAGCAAAATAGGTGTATTAAATTGCCATATATAGCTCCTGAATTGCATTTTGTTTGGGGATTCCTAGTTGTACATGTGAATTTTAAATAGTTTTATGGAATCACCATATCTTTAAAGAAGTTCAATTTGATTATACAGCCTTCAGCTTCAGTTAGATTTTGGAGATGTTTTAGTAATATGCACCTGGCTATAAAATTTAATCTGCTTTTTCTTTTTTTGTATTAATCCAGAGGAAGGCGCAGAATTGCTGTTATTAAGACAACAAGCCCAGGAACTAGTAGATGAAAATGATAGTTTGAAAATGACTGTTCATCGCTTAAATGCAGAACTAAGTCGTTATCAAACAAAGTACAGACCAATTTCCCCCAATGAGGTAATGTTCTCTCAAGATTGTTTAGAATATAGTATCTTTAGTGTTTAAGCATTCCCAGCTTATTGGTTCTCGTAAAAAAGACATTCACCTCTCTTTAACAGCAGTGTTCTAGCTTGGGTATCATATACTCTCTTTTCCAATGTGACCACAAGAAAGGCTTTCAAAATTTTCCTCCGTGTTGTTGTTATTGTTAGTGATAGTTGCTCTTATTTTAATAATACCTTTTCCCTTTATTGTAATTTTTATAGCCATTTACAACAGAACAGTTACTTCCATCACCCGCACAATAAAACTAAAAATGTATAAATTTAACAGAGTCACTAAAATAGTGAAGAGAAGAAAAATGTAACCAAACACCAATCTTTATTGCAACATTAATACAGAGAAGTGGTACATCTTTAGCAGGTGCCTCAAAGTTTAGTTATAGTACCAACTATGTACTATAGTTTTGTAGCCTTTCATGAAGAGAGAGCATTCCTGTAATGGTATGTGAGAATGACCTGTGTCAGATGAAAGGCAGCTGAGCCTCTTGCTTTGCCTGAATTCTTACTGTGAGCTCAGCTGCCTTTTATCTGACCAGTCCCTTGGCTGTGTCTTTTTTGCCTTGTCTCCCAAGCTCATGTACCATTATTCCAATCCCAGAGTTCACTGCCATCACAGAGAGATCCTGTCCTCATGGAACTGGAATATGGCATTCTGATTCTCAGCACACAATGTTGGTGACCAAAGCAGAGTGTAATGAAGATAGCAGTTCCCATGTACCCTGTTTATTGCTCATCCTCATTATGCCTTGACTCTTTAAAGCAGTAGTATCTTTTTTCAGATGAAAGTCTGAAAAAGGATTCTCTACTTTAACAAACAGGGGAGATGCTATGCTTGCTTGATCACTCAGCTATTTCTATCAAATCATGTATACTCTTCCTGGTTGCATCCTTGTTTATTTATTTAATCAAGATTATTCATTATAGTTCCTTTCCACTTTCAATTTTAATAGGTGTCTGAGGTTTTGGTTGTATTAGTCTGGTTGTGATTTCTTTTAAAAAAATATACTTCCTTAATGCATAGGTACAGGAAGTTGTTGGTACTAATGTGGCTTATATTTTTACTATCTTAAGAGTGTGAAGATTGGAAGTCTGCCAATGAAAAAACCAATACCTCCATGGCTGGTAAGTAATAAGTTAACAATTTTCATTTTATAGTATCTGATATGTTCACCGTTATCTGTTTCCAAATTGTAGATAATTAATTATCTTATTGACATCTTAAAATAAAATCTTAAAATATTGTTATCTGATTAGATAATCTTCACTAAAATGTTTTAAGTCTAATGCTGCTATACATTTTAATGGGTTGAAGATTCCTTCTTTATTTTGTTCAGCTTGACATGAAATATTTATCTCCTCTTCTGTTGGCCTATGAAGACAGAATGAAAGAAAAGGAAGAGTTGATTCTAGAGCATGAGGCAAGTTAACAGCTCTGTATTTTAAAATCTGTGCAATGCCTTTTGACTAGAAAAGTGTTTGTATAATACAGTTCAGTCTTAAAATATCTTTGGAAATAATAGATTTTTGCAAATCAGTGCTGCCAAGTGTTCAAATACACAATAAGTTTAAAAAAATAAAATATATGATTCTTACACATAAAAACTAAGTGGTCAAGGAAAATGTCAGGCTGTTTTCTTTCCTCTTTGGAGAACTTTCACCTAATCTGCTGTTTAAGAGGACTACTCTTAAATTACAAGAGTAGGTACAAGGTTGACTACTCCATCCTTGTGAGGTTGGTAATGAGGACCAGATTGTTGACAAGTGCTGACTCTGTAAACCAGGGTCCCACAAGGTTGAACAAGTCTTACGCCTTTGCCATCCTGAGCTTTTCGGGTGAGGTTGGTAAATGAGGACCCAGATTGGGCGCGCCGCTGAGGACAATGGTTGGGGATCACTGCTGTAAACCACTTGGGGCTGTAAAGCACCGTGAAGAGGTCTATGTCTAAGTGCTTTTGCTATATATATATATATATATACATGACCCTATAATCCCTTGAGTCGGGGTGACTGAATGGAACCAAGCATTTACATTCCCTTCCTGATGCCTACGCACAGCTCACAGCAGATATTTTCTCTTTCTGCCCAAAGAAGGAAATTTCTGCTAATACCTACCACCTCACAGCCTCCTGACTGTGAGGCAAGAGCTCCACTTCTAGGCCTCTCACCTACTCTTAAGTTTTATACAAACGGACCTTATTTCCTATCCTCAGTCCCTTACCACTTTTTAAAAAATTGACAATTTCGTCTCTGCTAAAGTCCACATATTTATAATATAAACTCTGATTGGAGTAGAGCAGTGTGATTATCCGTTGGGATATTTAAAAGACAATAATGACTCAATTTAATGAATCCCATAAGGATCATCTTCTTCATCGTAAAACCAAATTGTATTTGTTGAATTTACCATGGTGAATATATGTTTTGTTTTGCTTTTCCTTCAGGAAAGCATGAAGATGTTTAAAGTACAAGTGGAAGAAGTAGTGAAGGAAAACGAGCAGTTACACCAAAAATTAACTAAAAATATTGGTACTTTTATTAATACCAAAGAATGGTAAATTGTACTATTATTTGAACCTGTTAGATTGTTTCTTTATTGTAATTTGTTTATAAAAACCTACCCAATGACTTTTAGTTATATTAAATCCTGTAAAAATTCAACAGTGTTTAAATAAGCAGAAATAATATGATCAGTATACATTATATTATATTAAACTTATTTTTAAGTTTAAAATAACTATTGCTATTTGGTTATTATTAAGTGGTTATATTTCTTAGTGAAAATTTGTGAATATTTAGTGAATATTTGATAGCAGAAACAGCACATGCCAAGAATGCTGTCCTAAAAGAAATACCAGATTTTGCCTAGAAAAATGTAATTATTCACAATATAACATCTATACAGAGATTTCTCCCATAGGACACATATATTCTAAATGCATTTTGGTTTATTTTATTATTACTATATATTATTTTGAACTCTTTGCAGGAAGGTTTCAGTGCTATTTCAAATTTCAAATCAATGTTCCTTTACAGGCAGCATTTGCAAAGTCAAGCCAAGCTTGTCCTGGAAGAAAATAGAGTATTAATGGAGCAGCTTAAAATACAAGAAACCAAAATAAACGACACCATCAACCAACATGTTAAAGAAGGTGAAATAAATTTATCTCTACACCCAACAAATGTGAATAGAGAGAGATATCAATTTTACCTCCAAAGGTAAAAGTTTTGTAAGCCTGTTTAGAATTACTGGTATTGATAATCAGTGACTACTATCAATTCAGCCATGAAATCTTTTCAGATTTGTTTTGGTTTGTAATACTTAGTAAAACTTTGCAGTAGTTGATGATTTAATTTTAATATGATACACATTCAAGTTTCATCATGGTAAAATGAAACATGGCTATAAACCAGAATATGAAAATCTAAAATAAATAACATTGTGTCATACATATGTTTGTATTCATTTGCAAGTCAGTGTCATCAGCAATATAAAAGAGACAAAATAAAATTTAGAGTTAGAGATGGTTATTTTTTTCACTGTAGTTGCTGGTCCTGCTAATATTTACAGATGTAATGGCATATTTGACAGCAGCTGAACAATTTGCACTGATATTACAGAATTGTAAAAAGGAAGATTTATAGCTAATAGTAGTACTGCAAATTAACATGTAAGAATCACTAGACTGGAATTGAAAAGTATCCATATGAACAAAAATTGTAATCTAATTTTCTCTTTTTTCCCCCCAAATGTTTTGAATTTTGGGCAATCCATAATTTTGGTCTAGTTTCCAAACTGACCAAACAGCTCATTACTCTGGAAACCGAAAAACAAAACCAAGAAGTGGAATTGAAAGATTGTCAGAAAAAGCTGGAAGAATTACGCTCTGCATACAAAGAATTAAAGGCCAGCGTTACTGATTACGTAAGAGCAGAGGAGCACATTGCCTTGGAAAATAAATTTAAAAAGTAAGCGTCTGATTATAAAAGTCCCATTCCTGCCAGTGTGTTTTATGTACTTTTTACAATACTTTGCCATTTTTATGTCTACATTTTTATGTCTACAGCTTTAGACTTTGTGAAGTGGGTTCTTACTGTATGCCAAATGTTTTAATGAAGTGCCTTGGTTATTGTAGCTGCAAGCTTTTAACATTTGCAGCAATTGCCATGTCATCAGAAATATTTATTTCTTTCACTACTGAATCAACCATAATTGATCTATTCATTTCTACAAGTTATGAAGATGGATGCCTTGGTTTGCTGCCTGGTTTTCATTATTATTTCTCTAGCCAATTGCAGAGAGAACAGGAAAAGAGAGAGATGGAGACCCAGGAACTAGTGAAAAAACTCGCCTCTGTCCAAGCGGAAACGAAGAGCCTGTTTCTTGAGAAAAATGACCTGGTGGCAGAAAACAAGGCTCTAGAAGCTGAGCTGGAAATGGCCCAGAAGACTAAAAGGTTTACTTATTTTTGTTCTTGTGCTTTTGTCTCCCTTTTGCAGCCTCTCAGAAAGACAGTTTTTGGTCACTGGATGTGCAGGTGGCCTGCTTCTTTTAAAATACTGAAAGCTTTTTAAGACTGCATATGATGTAATAATCAAAATAAAGCTAATACTTGTTTTAAATTGGGTTCATCTTTGTAGTCATCATAGCTGAGAAAAATGTTTTAAAATCTTTCTCTTGTCATCTTTCTCATCTTTGTCACCTTGGTCCACTACTTTTCTTCCCTTACACACGTAGTCCTCGACTTACAAGAGATTGTTCACTGATCCGTTCAAAGTTACAGTGGCACTGAAAAAAAGTGACTTATGACCGTTTTTCACCCTTATGACCACTGCAGCATCTCCATAGTCATAGGATCCAAATTCGGATGCTTGGCAACTGACTCATATTCACGACGGGTTGCAGTGTGTTCTGAGGTCATGCAGTCACTTTTTGAGATCTTCTGACAAGAAAAGTCAATGGGGAGCCAGAGGTTGTGTTACTAACTTAACAACTGCGGTGATTGGCTTAACAACTGTGGCAAGAAAGGTCGTAAAATGGGGCAAAACTCACTTAAATGTCTCATTTAGCAACATAAATTTCGGGCTCAATTGTGATCATAAGTGGAGAACTACCTGTAGTAAGCCTGGTGCTTTCCTTGCAGTCTTTTCCCAAAGCCTACTACTGGTACTTTTATTAGTACGAAAGAATGGTAAAGGTGCTATTATTTTAACCGGTTAGATAGTTTCTTTATGGTAATTCATTAAAAAAAAACCTACACAATGACTTTTAGTTATATTAAATCCTGTAAAAATAAAAGTGTGCTGTTTCAGTGGGCATTTGATGACTGATTCTTTTAATCGTTTGGTTGGGGTGCTAACCCAAATATAATTTTTTGCAACTCCTTTGTGAGTTGAATCCCAATATTGAATTAAAATAAAATTGAATTGCTCCCTAAGAGATTTGTCTGCTTTCTGCCAAAACCATGCAGGCGGTCGCAGAAGAAGATCGGTCTTTTGAAGCAGCACTTGGAAGAAACAATGGAAAAGGAGATGGCTGCCCACCAATATCTAGTGAATATGATCAGCTTGGCAGAAAATATAACTCAAGAACGTGATCAGCTTTTAAACCTGGTAATCAGAGGAATCAGAGATACGTTTAATATAGAAGCAAAAGCATGGGTGACGTTGGGCCAGTCGCTCTCTCTCTCAGCCCAATTTACCTCACAGCGTTGTTGCAAGGAAAATAGGAAGAGAAAGAAGTGTGTTCACCACCTTGAGTTATTTGTAAAAATAATAAAGGCAGGATATAAATAAAGAAATATATGTTATATTGTCTAAAAGGATCTCAAGAAGGTGGTTTTATGAAGGACCTCTGCACAATATTCTAGGAACCTTTTGTGAGCTAGATAATACTGGGTAGAGCAGGGCTGTCCAACCTTGGCCCCTTGAAGCCTGGCGGACTTCAACTCCCAAAATTCCCCAGCCAGCTTTGCTGGCTGGGGAATTCTGGGAGTTGAAGTCCGCCAGGCTTCAAGGGGCCAAGGTTGGACAGCCCTGGGGTAGAGGATTGTGATTTAAAGTAGGTTCTTATCCAATCTCTGAACTTACCTGGGAACTTAAAATTTAGTAGAATAAACTTTCCCCTCTAAAGAGGAAAACCTTTTGAGAACTCACCCATGGCTTTTCTGATTTCCCTAGGCCAGTTGTTTGGAGAAAGAGAAGCATGGCGTTCTCAACAAAATAATAGAAGGAAATGTACGCCTGGGAAAATTAGAAGAGAAAGTCAAGGTAAGCACATCATTTTAAATATTTGCTGGATATAACATGGTATCCATTCAGAGCGGAATCAGAAATATAAGTTTTTATGAAAACATGGAAGTAGGATAGATTAGAACACGACACTCTGGACAAAACAGGCTATTTTGTGGCCAGATCATCCTTGGAACCTCTCAAACTTTTTTTTTTTTTTAACAATTCTGGAAATTGCCAAATCTTCCCTGGAACGGTGTAGTCCAGAAGTGGGCTCAGCATGGCCTGGAATAGAATGAATTTTGCACATCTGTATCCATAACGCACACTCTTATTTCCCAAGGCTGGAAATTGATAGTGCTGGTGTTTTAATTGTATTTAGATATACATCTATTCCCAGTTTATCAAGACATGGCTACTTACTAACTAATCATGTGAAACAATGCCAAACTTTACCTTACTATTAGTAGAACAAGACGAATGTGAGTTTTTGAGTTCTGAATGATGCTTCAGCTGCTTTGACAAAGAAGATGTGCCCTTTTTCCATTGCCCCTAACAATATAACTTGGCTTGATTGGATTTCAATCCATGCGGTCATGTTTATCCATTCTTCTGCTAATTATTACGGTAGTTTTGAACATAGACCAATGCAGGTTTTGCACTGTTGTTTTCCTATTATGGACCCTGCAGCCAAAAAAATTATTTCTGAAGTCCATTTAGTGTCTTGAACATGAGAACCAGAAATCTGTTTAGTTCAGCATTGCCGCAGAGGTCAGTCAGATGCTTTTAGGGAATCACAAGCAGAATATATGGAATGTATCATCCTGTGATCTTGTTGCTTTCCAGCAAACCTACCTATCAAATTATTTCAAATATCTCCTCATGTGATTGTTAACTCGTTCCTCCCTTCGGGAAATATGACCTGCTTGACCAAAACTTTCTTTTGGATTTTAATTTCGTTTAAAAAGCGGTTATAAAAAGTACTCTTACACCATTGTTGAGGAATCCTACTATTCTTAACATTAAGATCTTTACATTTGCCACGAGGACACATTTAGAGCAAGAGTTGTCAGTTCCTTACATATAAAGAACAAACTCCACACTGGTTAATCAGTTAATCACATTTGCGAGTGCAATTTCCAGCTTACACATTTTTATATGACATCAAAAACAGTATCCCAGTGAATGTGTGCTTGCAAAGGCCTGTCATTCTAATTTTTCTGCAACAGTTATTGTAATGATAAACTTCATAACCTTTTAACATCACATTACATAAAGCGTTGCCTTTTCAGTTTTAGAAGTCAGTTGTCTATATTCTCTTTCTTTTTCTTAGCCTTAAAATAAATATTTGATTAAAAGTGCCTCCAGACCTGGCTTTGCCATCAGGCTTTGGGGGGGGGGGTCTCAAAGGGACCAATGAGATCTTGAAACACTGTTGCTGGTTGAATCTCTTGTGTGTGCTTTTTTTTAAAACATCTGTTTAACAAGTTTATTTCTTTCTTGGCAATTCTCGGATGCTGAGAAGTAACAGTTGGGCTCAGGGGATATCTGTGTCTCCTTTCTCTCTTCATCTGCTTTCAGGTCCAATTGTCCTTGCGGTTTCCTCTCACTCAACTCAAACAAATACATTTTGATGATTTACTTTTACCCTCTTTTTCCCCCATTCCTTCAAAACCGCTTTTTGCTAAAAGTGCCTTCAGTAAACATTCTGTTCATCCTAAATATTGTGGCAAAATAATTGCTTTATCCAAATGTTGACCTAGGCATTGACTGCTTCCTGTGGTTACTTCTCCGTTAAAGAAGTAAATAGCATTCAACATGATGTAGGTTTGACTCACAAAATATTTGCGTCATGCCTTTAGTAACCCAAAGAGAAGCAAGAGTCTTCTAATAGTAAGGAGCAAGGGGGAGAGATTTCTAGATTTCAGGGATGCTGTGGGTTAAGCAGGTTGCTCTATGGAGTTTTTGAAGCTTTGGGGATTGGATTACAGTGGTCAATTTAGCCTTAGCAGTTGGAACCCAGTCGCAAGTTTGCAGAAGCCCAATTCTGTCATATGTTTTTATTCATCCCAGTGTATATAAAGCTAACAGGACAGGATCGGTTTCATCCAGGTCATATAAAGCTGGTGATTTACAAACCTTTGGTGAAATTATCTCTCAATCAATCAGATTTATGCCGGGCAGAAACCATTTTGGCAGATTAAAGGAGCAAAATGGTTGCTCCTAGAAGCATTTGTTTCATTGGTTAAATTCTTTCCCTCCCAGATTTTTTCACTCTGGCAAAAACCAAGGGGCAGAGAGGCATTAGGGCCTTAATAGAATAACCAGGAGGTACTATGAGCCCTACCCCACCATTTAGTCCCCTGAAAGGATCAGAAATGAAAGCCTTGCCCAATATCACCAGTTACACTCCCCATAACCTCCTGAGAAGGGGTGGCTTCCAAGAAAGTTGCATGTCACTGCTGATGAAGTCTGTTGAGTTCATCCAGGCAGCCAGGATTCCTCAGCCAAAGCTGGAGAAATCCTGCCTTGAGCAGGAAGTTAGACTAGAAGATCTCTGAGTTCCCTTCCAGCCCTATGAAACCCATGTTCTATTTAGGGGGATGTAGCTTTTGCATGTTGAATTGGCTTCAGCAGTAATTTTGGCACCTAGAGGTTTCTGAAACATGCCCAAGTGCTGAAATGTGCCAGCTGCTTGGAATAGCGATTATTTTCAGGTAAAGATGGGTGACACCAAATTATTCGAATCAAATTACAAACGGTCACCGCTGACTTTTAGACAGGGTTTTAAACAAGACAGTTATGTCATGAATTCTGGCATGATTTCCAGAAACAATTTTTTCTTCTCCATTGTAAAGCAGCAGGGTTCAAAATTTAGTATGTTTTGCCAAAAATGTTGGCGCATGCTCCTTTTTCAGTCGATAGAATTGTCTGTTGCAGAGTAAGACGGGGCATACAATAAAACAGAACTCTCTTATTTTTTTAGCGAACCAGCTTCACAACCATATACAATTTATGGGTCCATAACCATATACATAAAACTTGTTTTTAATTTAGCATCGATGTATAAGTGATATCTAAACTTTATCGAAGAAGTCTACCTTGCCAGAAATAGTCTAGTTTATTTTTCATATAGAGCACATATAGCTGTATTTTTTAAAATTAAACATTGGCTTAAAGTGCTGTCCAATTTGATAGCGCATGAAGAGTTCAAAAATTGCAGTCCTTGATGTCTCCTGCCTCCTTTGCAGAGCAAGAGATCAATTCACTGCTGCTTTCTTCAACAAAGCCCTGAATCAAATTAAACGGGGCTCTACTTTAACAAAGCAATTTTTCTTCTTTTATTCCCCCCGTTGACGTAACAGTCTGGGGAGTAAGGAAAATAACTTCAGGCTGCTTTCTCAGGGGAAAGCATTCTTCCCACTAGATTCTGGTCCAATTTGTGATTGAGTAAGAGGCAGCCTTCAAAATATATTAAAAGGCTGCATTCAGAGACCTCAGCTCATTTTCTCCTACTTTGTAGTAATTGCTTTGAGACAATGTTGCATTTTCAAGATGCCAAACTTCTCCCACATAAAGATTTTATCTTTCTAGAAAGATCATCTTTATTCATCCCTGTAGTCAGAAGAATGGAATGTTGAAAACACCAGTTCATAGACAGATGTCCTTCTTTTACTTACAGTCACAAACCCATCATGGAACAGGTGTCCAACCTTGGCAACTTTAAGACTTGTGGACTTCAACTCCTAGAATTCCTCAGCCAGCAAAGCTTGGCTGAGGAATTCTGGGAGTTGAAGTCCACAAGTCTTAAAGTTGCCAAGGTTGGACACCCCTGATGTAGAACAAGGGTCTTCAAACTTGGCAAGTTTAAGACCTGTGGACTTCAACTCCCAGAATTCCTGAGCTAACATGACTGGAGGAGGAATTCTGGGAGCTGAAGTCCACAAATCTTAAAGCTGTCACGTTTGAAGACCCCGGTGTAGACTTTGAGCTGTCTCAAAATACCCTTTTGCGCTTGGCATCAATTTCTAGAAGAACAGTCGCACATCCCTTGGCAGAGGCACTGACAAAAACCGTACACAAGACACACGGTCAGACTGGATGGCACGAGACTGACACAGACAATTCCCAGAGTGACTTTCTGAATCACTAATAAATAGATGCCAAGGGGCAAAGAACCGAAGTAAAAAAACCCAAGCAGCCACACTAGTATTCTGGGAACATGATTACAGAGCTTGGAGAAAACGTCTTGGTCCAGCTGGTTGGTGGAATTGACAGATTCTGAGTCCAGGCTTTGATCTGTGTAATAATCCGAGAGGCTGTTTTGACTGGGAGTCCAGCTGGCGTCTCTCTGTACTTCCATGATGGTTATCACCAGGCAGTTGGAGGAGCCGCGCGAAGGACTTGACGAAGCCAAGTTCTTTGGGGTCAGGAGGACTTCCTTGCACTCTGAATTCCATGTCGACTTGTCTCTGGTCACCAGTCTGGACAAGATATTTAAGTCATCGGGGAGTCCTTCTACTTCTTCTTCCCGCAGCTCCGTTTCATGCCGGCAGAAAGGGCAGCTAATGCGAAGCGAGCCGCTTCCTACCTGAAGGATTTTAGTCAGGCATTTTGCGCACACTCGGTGGAGGCAGTCCAGGAGTTTGGGCTTGCGACTCTGGAGGGTGAATTTCTGGTAACAGATTTTGCACTCCAGCTCCTCGTTCAGCACTTTTTCTTCCCCGTCAGTTTGAGGATAATTCATCTTCCCGTTTGGCACACTGTCAAAAGAGAACAGCCGTGAGTTTCCCTAATCTTTCTTTTTTTTTTAATCGGGCCTTTTTCGTAATGGTGTAATATTTCTGTAGTTGCATTTATTTGTTTGCTGGAAGAGGAGATACATTAAAATTGATTAAATCCATTCTCATTAAATTTCTCATTATGAATGTGTTTAATTTCATATAATTTTACAAAGTTTTTTTTTTTTACCTCTTGTGTCATAAAATCTCCTGGAAGTTGTGTTTCCAACAACTGATTATGGGACATATTCAACCTTCTCTTGACTGTGTGAGCACTATTTACAACTTTTCCTCAGATTATCTTCTAGTGTCATTTTCTTCAAAGTACAACTGTAATTTGTTAACTCAAAAGTTGATGCGAAACTAGTCTTGCTTCCTGTTGTTTCCTAAGCCAAAATATTTAGACACGTGGAAAGCTATCTTATTGCTGCCATGATATTGGTCCTTTCACAGTTGTATTATTTAGTCTCCTGTAATGGCAGTAAGTTTTCCAGGATTTCAGATAGGACTGGGAAAAACTTCTAGCTGGAAATGGGGATTGAAGACTAGCTTCAATTCTGGAAGTTGACGTACACACAGCTTAAATTTCTCAAGGTTGAGAAGCACTAAACTAGAGTAATAAATCTATGAAATTTTTTAAAAAAGTGCTTAAACCACTGTGGGACTTCCTCAGATGTATGCTTACATGATGCTGAGAAGTTAGAGAAAGAGGTGAGCCCAATATGAGCTGATATAGGTGGCAAACATTTGACTTTCCATTTTATCTTGTATCCCGGAAACCTTCATTGGAACATTACGTTGTCTTCTATCCATCTTAACTGATTATTTGGGTGACATTGTATAGTATCTGCACCAGATTAAAGGTGAAGTCCTACATGCATTTAAAATAATGTTTACAGAATAAGTTATTTTTATCCAAACAAGTCTTTTTTTTTTAAACTGGATTAATATCCAGTGAAAGAAATAAACAAAAGAAAGGAAGCTTCCTCATTTACTTTATTACGGATAAAAAGTCCTCGTAGACACTACTGACATTCAGGAAGGCCACTTGAGCAGTGCAGCTGTATGCATCAAGCCGTTACTGGATCAGTTGTTTTACTACCCTATGAGCCTTCAGAATGTGGAATCAAGTGTGATCTAGACTCTCGTCTGACTAAAGTTTAATAGAATCTACGTTTTTATCCAGATTAGATTAAGCAACAAAAGTAAAACAATGTGTATCATAACCAGCTACAAATAAATAAATAAACAATCAGAAAAGCTTCTAAGGATGCATCTCTGGACTGACTTAAAGTAGATGGGCCAGTATGATCTGATTACATTTTCAAAGGCTTACTGGCATCAGTTTCGAACATGGAAGATGTACCAGTTGAAACTATTCCATCTGATCCTCTCTGGGCTGTCTTATCTTTTGCAGGGAGCTTTAGCCAAGGAATGCCGTGGAGTAAATGTACTATATGTGAGCATGTCCCCATGAAATTCAAACACCCCCCAAAGCCCTAAATGACAACTACGCTCACCTTCTTTATAATAAGCAAGGTCTTCATATTCTGAGTGCTAGATTCCTGTGAAAGTTTCAAGCGCCGAGAGAGGAAATGAGCAACACATCCAAATGCTATTGAAATCTGCTTCAGTATTTATGTATAGACTCCTATGTGAAATTTTACAGGCTGTCTAATTCAATGTTACTTCATTTTGTTTTATTCATGAAAATCACTGCAGAGGGCTGACTCTCCAACCATAGACTTGAAGCAGGAATATAGCCTTCACCCTCAGAGTTGTTGTTAACCCGATCAATCTGCATTTGTTGGCAGGAAAATACTTGTTATAAGCAGTAGACTCAATGACAGAGGTGCTTGTCTAATGAAGCCTTCTGATTAATTTTGATTATTCAGAGTCTAATGCCGTGTTTGTACCAATATAGCTCCATTTGCCCAGCAGGCTTTTTCAAAAGAAGGCATATGAAGTGCGAGAGAAAGGAAAAAGGAGTTACATTCCAGTATCTAGAATGAAAACAAATACATAGCCATCATGGTCATGGAAGCATCAATTTGCAAAGCTGAGGTTGTTTCTTTTCCCCTTCTGGTGCTTAGATTAAAGGACAAATAACCCATAATGCAGAGTCCCATCTCTTTTGTCGTTACCTGGACAGGGATCCTTAAAACTTGACTGTTGATCTTGTAGAGCAGCAGGTGTGTTTAAAGTCTAGCTGCTCGTCATGTCTAGTCAAACCAACATTGGGCTTTGAAGCTATTGCCTTTCTAGGAGACAAAAACCTAGAACGAGACCACACAGTCCGCCAAGGCAGTGGCATCTTTGCCGTCTTCATTGGCAAGCTGCATGTTAGTTTAAAAAAAAACAACGCTCGAAGAAAGATGACCTGATTGTCTCTCTTCAATCCCACCTACCTGATTTGTTCTCCGAACCGGGCGTCCCGTGACTCAGGATGAAGGAGCAGCCGCGAGAAGGACCCATCTCCCCTCGTAGCCAGTTATGGTCCATCTATGCCCCTGCAGTAGCCTCAAAGCCGGGCTTTTGAGCTGAGTGATTCTGTTCCAACTCTCACAGGTGTATAAAAAGACTGCGGCAGGCAAGCTGGGAGACATCAACCTCAAAGTGACCGAGCAAGAGAAGGAATTTGCAGGGAAGACCGCTCAGTACCAGCGAGAAATGAAACACCTCCAGCGGCTGCTGCAAGAGAAGCAGGAATCCCTCGATGAAGCTCTGCAGCAGAAGAGGTAAGTTAACACACGAGCCTCCTTCCCCAAACAAAGTGCATCCCATTGGTTAGAAAAGGGGAGGGAGGACGGGGGGACGACGACAGAATGCAGAACCCGCTGAAACAGCCCCATCTGGTGTACTCTGCCTGCATTCGCTCTTCTTTGGGATTGAAAATGCCACCCTCCTCCCTCCCTCCCCCCCTCCCTGCCTCCCCCCTCAGCCTAACGAAACCTTGAAGGAAGTAATTGATTGCAAGGGGTGACAACAACCAGCTTAACAAATCCTGCCGGCTGCTTGTCGCGTCTTCCTGAAGAGAGGCAAGACGGACAGGAGCGATTAACTTTTTTGAACTCGGTTTTCAATCCTTCTCTCCAGAGTGAATCTGTGGTTGGCTGGTTTCACAGGGATCCCACCCCCACCCATCCACCCCAGGTGGTCAGTTCTTCTTAGAAACCAACCTGAGAGGTTGGTTAACGAGGCTTAGCAAAATGTTTCCTGAATGGGGAGGATTCTCACAGCGAAGACACAGGTAACAAGCCAAGAATTGGCCAACTCTTGGCTGAAGGAAGATTTTCTGTGTTAGAGTAATTCGTAAAGTGTGATCCTTTTTTTTTTTATTTCCCCCACTGTGGGTGGGAAGGAAGGTGTCAGAGTTTTGATGACTATGCTTATTTTTAAGCAACACAGGAGATGGATAATTGAGCAGTATTCTTTGCAGATCATCTCCAACCATTGTTTGATAAAATAATGGAAGTCACAATTCAAACCGTGTGCCATCTGTGTCTACAATAACCACTCGCCCATTACAGGATAAATTGCATGATCAGACCCACTGCCGATTTCTTCACAAAGTGCGCACCCTGTGAATGAAACCACCTGTTCCACAGTGCACAATGTATCACCTCCTTGTGTGCTATGTGCCTTACAGTGGAGGGGGAGGAGGTGCACCAGATGTGTTCAGTGCATCCATGCCCCCAATGTGCAGAAAACACAAATGCCAGCCTCTTACAAGATCATTTAAAAAGAATAAAAAGAATCTTTTCCATCTTTTCTCCCTCTGATGCAGCCTGGTAAAATGGATTATAATGAATTAATCATTCTGTAAATGGTTAAACATCTAACTACGGTGACTATGTTTATTTCTTATTTTTTAAACGTGATATACAAAAAAAGATTGTAGGACAATGTGGTCGAAAGGCTTTACTGAAGCCAGATTCCTTCAGTGTTGGATTGAGTTCCACTTGCAGTTCTTCTGAAATCTGAAATTGCTTTAATGTTTTCTTTTATGCTACAGCCTGTCATGCAAAAAACAGATTTCTCGACTCTCAGGTCAGCTATCTGGCTTTTGATCTGCGAAAGCCTTCCACCCCCACTGCCCTTGTTCGAAGAATAGCAGAAAGAGGGAATTATTGATTGGTGGTGGGGTTGTTCTTAAGCATCTGTAGCTTGGCAACGAGAATCAGGAGTGCTGGGCTAATTTATAATGTTGTTGTTGATTTGTTCCCACCAGCTTACTTAAGGACAACATGTGTTGTCTGGGAAATTGTTCCCAACAGATAGAAATTTCAGCAACACATTAAAACTAATGTCAGGAAACAGACAGCCTTAACCCTCTATTCTCCTCCTCCCTCCTCCTCCTCCTCCTCCTGCTAGCTCTTAGCCAACCGAAAGATTTCACAGTCTTCTTATAACACTCTAATAAAACAATTTGAAATAAAATAAAAGAACTTACCAGGATTCCTCATTTGTTCCCTAATAACACAGGATCTAAAACAGAATTTGACAAAGTACTGTCACTGTTGGAATGTGCCTGGAGTACCTTGATATAAAATTTATTTAGTGTACCAGGAAACCTTCTTCGAATTGGAGATATATGAAAGCAGTCGGGATCATTATAAAATGGATAGTATGCTGTCTGTATCATAGCATATTGATCATGTCCTGCACCATTGATATTGTACAGTGATGAGAAGGCAGTATTGCAGGCTAATTAGAACTGCCCATTGTCAGGAGTTCAAGATTGACTCAGCCTTCTATCCTGCTGAGGGCGGTAAAATGAGGACCAAGATTGTTGGGGGCAAGAGGCTGACTCTGTAAATCACTTAGAGCAGGGATCCCCAACTCCCGGTCCATGGACTGGCACTGGGCCACGGCATGCCAGTAACTGGGCCACACAAACAAGCGAAGCCCCATCCGTGGTGTGCAGGCAGTCTGTGAAACTACGCCCCCTCTGGTCTGTGGGGAAAAAAACTTCTCTCCATGGAACCAGTCCCTGGTGCCCAAAAAGTTGGGGGCCGCTGATTTAGAAAGTGCTGTAAAGCACTACGAAGAGGTATATAAGTCTACATGCTATTGCTGCTGCCATCTTGTTTTGACTGATCTTGAATGATCCTTCTCTCTCTGTGAGGAGGAGAGGCAAGGCTGAAGACAAAAGAAACCAGCTAAGATGGAAGCCGTGCCGTTTCTTCAAGGTTAACGGAGAAATTTAGCCAGGCTTTGCTTTTTAAGTTTTCCATTCTTAAAGAAAAAAAAAAGAAGTGTTGTCATTTATCTGTCTGTACAGCAAATCAATTTCTTGTTATTTGCTATCTTACTACCTCGTTAGCTCTGAGGAATCTCAAGAACTGTAAAGTGAATGGGAATAAATGACAACTTTATATACGGCCATTTGTCTGTAAAGTCTTCCATCTTGAATGAAAAGTTCTAGTAGGCTCAAGGGAGCTTAAGGCCTCCGGGAAGTAAGTCAATTTTAGCCAGAAGGTGGTCTTGACTATCCCACTCACTTTGTAGACCTTGCCGCCAGGTGAAAGTCAGTTTTAGAAACACAGTGAGGGACACGATGGTAAAAAGATTGAATTGCCTTCAACAGGGAAAAGGAATTGCACACATAAGCCTAAGTACCCTATAACAGACAAGTAAGTCTCTTGTCCTAAAACACCCAATTTTCTTAGGAGGAAAATACAACCTGCGGAATTATAAAGTATTTACCTTGTTTGTAAGCTGAGCTAAATTAAATGGGAGAGTGACAGAATTGAATATTATTGAAACCTATTTAGACTTCAGCTCCACATGTAAACGTAATCATTGCACCCAGGAAAGGTTACACGATTAATTTACATAATCATTCTTATTACGGTATGTTTTCAGCCCTTTGCAACTAGGTTACAATTCGCCAACCCGGGCCGTGCTGAACACACACAATGCAGTCTTTGAACGCTGCATGGGAAAAGATTGAATTAGGACGAGACAACACCAACATTTGCAAGCTGGGACAGGGCTATGACTTTCGATGAATTGAGGCACGGTTGCTTAAAAGATGTATTGACGCGCAGACAGATTTCAAGAGCAGGAGATTACCGCAGATCTGTTCTCATCAGCAGTCATGTAATCTTAACTAGGGCTGATTTGAACATCGAGAAGTGTGACCAAATCATATATAGCAAATTTTTCAACCTCCTTTGAAAGAATGTACCTAACAGCAGAGCTCCCGTTTGAGGTTTTATATTTTTTTCTCATAGGCTATGGGGAATTTGATATAGTTCCCATTTTAAAAAATCTTAAAATGTCTGAATTCTGACAAATAATTTAAACATTAGTGAGCAGAAGAGGCAGTTAGGAGCTACATATTGTTCTCTACTGCCCTATCAGAAGTTTTTTCTTTTCTTCTGTGATGGCTCATGTCTTTTTTTAAACTACAGATAGTCCTTGACAAGTAACCATTCGTTTAGTCACTGTTTGAAGTTACAACGGCACTGAAAAAAAGTCACTTATGGCCGGTTTTAACAGTTGTGTGATCAAAATTCTGGTGCTTGGCAACTGGCATGTACTTACGACAGTTGCACTGTCCCGGAGTCTTATGATCACCACTTGTAACCTTCCCAGCCAATTTCCAACAAGTAAAGTCAATAAGGGAAGCCAGGTTTGTTTAATGACCACATGATTCACTTAACAACTGCTGTGATTCACTTAACAATGGTGGCAAACAAGGTTGTAAACTAGAGCAAAGCTCACTTAACAATTGTCCTGCTTAGGAAGGGAAATTTGGGGCTTCAGCCAAGATTCTTTTATATTCCTAAATAAGAAAGGACATGACTGCATCCCTGGATCTTGATCATCGTATTTATAAGAATTTTAACAGTAAAAAATCCCTGTCTTTGCATACGTGAACCCTTGAGATAATACAGCTCACCTTATCCCAAATTGGTGGTCTCCAGATTTGTTGGGCCACAGCTCCCATAATTCAGTACATTTGGGCATCACAAATTGGAAGTCGGGTTGCATCTCCGACAGATGTTAACACCTAACAAAATGGGTCGTTAAAAAAAAAAAGATGAACTGCATAGAGAATCCTTAACCCTTGCTCATTCATTGATCCGTGCTGTCATTAATAAGAGAAAGGAAAGTTAAAGTAATTCTTTGTGATGTTTCCCCGAACTAGCTGCAGATAAGAGAATGAAGATATGAGAACATTTTATTGAACATTAGCTTAGAGATCCTTAATCATTCTTGTTCAGAGTACAGGGTGTACCTTTACCATCAGGCAAGATATTAAAATTAATGCAATTGTTCTGTGACTATGCTGATTGATCGTTCACCTCCAGAGTGCTGCTTAAACATGGAGGGCGAGGAGCATGCAAACCCAGCCCATCCTCCTTCTTTTTCTTTCTTCTCAGAGAAATGGAAAGTGAACTTGAAATAATTTGGGAGTCAACCGCCAAAGAAAACCGGAGGATGAAGGAACTCCTGCATAAATCTCTGGAGAAGAACGTACAGAAATCGGTCAACGCTGCTTATGAATCGCCATTAACTGACGTTTCTCAGAAAGTCCTGCTGGGCAGATACAGTTTTAGCTACTGTGATGTGGAAGGGTCCTCACCCCCTCAAGCTCCGAAGGAAGAAGGAGACTAAATATTAAAGGGAGTGGTCATCCCTGCTTCCTCCAAGGCAAAGCAGGATGGGAAGAAGCAAATATAAAAGAGCAAAAGGAAACCTAGTCAGAAGCAAAGGATGATTTAGCCGTTGGGTTGAGAGAGATCTTCACGGATGTGATGAGCATTGTATGATAAGGGTCCTTTCAAAGCCCCAAGAAGCATCTTTCGTGCAAAAAAGCATGTTTCTTGCCTTGACGGTTACAAAGAACATACAGTGGTACCTGGTTACTCAGCATTAATTGGTACCGGGAAGCGCAATGAGTACCAAAAATAACAAGTACCAAACAATTTTTTCCCCATAAGGAATAAGCTACTGAGTCACAAGGCTGCCAACTCCGACAATTTCCAGCTTATGTGTTAAGTACCAAACAAATGATGAGCACCAGGGTGAAATGTTCGTGTTGAAATGCGTTGAATACTAAATTCAATGGGTTTCAAAGTAGTTGAGTACCAAGGTACCACTGTACAGATTTAGTACTTCAAAAAGGGGAGAGGTCTCTCAACAAAGCTTCTAATTGATAGGCAGGGCAGATCCTGCTTTCAGCACCAACTCTGCCTCTCTTAGGGTTTTCGGATGGCCCCTTTTACCTATTCTGAGAACACCTTCCTAGAAGAAGCCCCATTAAATGTAGTATTTAATGGAAGCCAGAGTTTGAATAGTGTTGTCAATACAACATTTAGATGCTTAAACCAAAGAAAAACTGAATTTGAATAGATTTTATGTAATTCCTTGCACTCTTTATTAAGCAACTAGAGATGTGGGAGTGAAATGGCTGAACTTGATTTAGCTGAACTTTTTTATAAAGATACGGACAAAAAGGATAAGAATATATATTATATAGTCTTTTACTGAAGAGCTGAGAAATTCTTGTTTTTAAAAGTTATACGTCATTTCAGTTGGAGACAAAATTTAGTTGATTTTTATATATATAAAAGACTGCTTGAAAATAAAGAATTGAAAAGTATAAGCAATATATAAAAGCAATATAAGGAAAGAACATATATGTACAGCAATATGACTAATTAGGAGAAAAGATGAATACTTTGAAATTGAAAATATGTAGGACTAAAATTATAACTTATGGTTCTTCATATATCATGGAGGCAGTAGCCTTATTTGATTGTTCGAATGTATGTAGCTACATCATTAAATTTCCATCAGAATTGTTACATTTCAGGGAGTCTCTTATCCGAGGCAATTAGTAAGAGAGCACAAAAAAGTTGTCCATATCCATCTTTTACAAATGTACAAGACTTGGGCAAAGTCAGATTTTTTTAAAAAAAATTGTATTGATAAAACTGTTAAAAGCAAGACCTCATTCCCTGTCTTTTCTAAATCATCCAACTCCCTAAGCTAGTAATTCCAGGTTTTCCTTCTTTCTATTCTTTTGTAACATATCAGTGTCTTTCAGGTTTATCAAATAATCAGCCATTATTTATCCGATCATGGGGGGAAAAAAATCTGAAAGGTTCACTAAATGCTTCCATGCTCCAGCTGAATGCCTTCCCTTCTGATGGATGGGCACAGATTGTAGCGCCCTCCTTGTAACAGCAGCAGAAACCAACCTGCACCAGGTTGCTGGGACCAGGTGGACACTTGACATTTCTTTTTCTCCCCTTCCTTCTTTCCTAGAACTCAGCAGCCCTTCCTTTTTTTCTTTTCTTTTCTTTCTTTTTTTTACATGGTCTGGGGTACCAAGCGGGGTGGAACACCTCAGAGCGGAGAACGTTCTCCATCCACGCTTTAGCTCAGGGGTCTCCAACCTTGGCCACTTTAAGACTTGGGGACTTCAACTCCCAGAATTCCTCAGCCAGCTGGCTGGCTGAGGAATTCTGGGAGTTGAAGTCCCCAAGTCTTAAAGTGGCCAAGGTTGGAGACCCCTGCTTTAGCCGGTTCTTATAAAACATTTTCAAAAAGATGCTTTTACATTCCCTCCTCGCTCAGGAATTACCATGACTTGCTTTGGTTTGACATTTCTGCAAACTGAAGCAAGTCCTTTTATCATAAGCTCCCCTTTGGCACAAGAGTCGCTTCTGAAGCTATTCCACGTATCCTGGTTAGACAGTATATAGTTAGTTGGGAATGGGAGCTGTCCCCTTAAGGGAATGCTTCATGGGAAATGTAGTTAATGCCTCATGGAGATGTAGTTCATGTACATACACACTATCAACCATCTCATTGGCATATGCAGCAAAAGAAACTCCTGGGACATTGTTTTAACCAAGAGTATAACTTCACTGATAGAGCCATACAGGCACAGAAGAAGCAAAGCTAACTCTGTCTAACCAGCTTTTGAATTCAGCGTTCAGAGTACTATCCAAGGTGCTGGCTGAGTTCTTACTTTGCAAAAGCCATAACTGGTTTAGACCAATTTCCCTGTAGTTATTTAGCTTATTTCTTTGGTTTTTCTGGCTGAGCCACTCTGAGCATCTTGGAATATGCTGAACTCTCTTCTTTAGAACTTCACAGAGGGTGTCCATTGTCGGGGTCTGTGCCTAAACTCAGTTTGTGTTTACCTGTGCATAAACTACAGCGTTGCACTCTTTTGCATTGTTTATCTTATTGTGCTATCATCTTACTTCGGTTCACGCTGTTTTAATTTCTTCCCTTTTATTGTTGTCAGCTGTCTAGAGTGTAGCCCCACAGGGAAATAGGTGGCAAATAAATTTAACCAATAAATAAATAATAAATCCAGTCTGGTATGTCCCTTTAAGCACTGATTCTTTATTGGGCTGGGCAATTCTGAACAGTTACTTGCAACGCCCTGGAGCTCGGTCCGCACAAAGCATATTACTGTCTGAATGTTGTCTTTCAAGCCATAAATAGGTTTCTCTCATGGCAATTCAAACATAAAAGGGAGATTTTGCACTCTTATCTGCTGTCTACTAAACTCCTCTGTCTCTCCCTCCCTCCCCCACTGTTTTTAATTTGTCCTAATGATTGGTTGGGTAAATCTGTAATTTTATAAATGCTGACAGTTGCATACTATTTACAGCTTTGGTTGGTTTCCAATTATGTATTTTTTATAATAATAAAATACTTATTTTAAAGGGCATGGAGTTCATATGCTATTTTTTTTTTCTTGCTAGAGCAATTGTCTAAAGGGAACCCTGAATATTTAGGACATGAAAGAGCCCCTGGTGTGCAAGGCGCCCATCATTTGAAATTCAATATCATCCTATGAAATGCTGGCAAAGATGCAGAATAACAGCGGAATGGTTGCTGCTGATTTATTCGTGGCTAATTGGACTTTTAAAGAGCAAATCTCCAAGAATCACGGATGCTGTCTGAGATTAAAGAGAAATTGTGGAGAATCACTGTCAGGGTGTTCCCCACAGCTCTGGATATAAAAGAGGAGATAAACACACAGAATTAATGATTAGAAGTGTTTTTTTTTTCAACTGGGAGATCTCCTGCAGCTCATGAAAGGAAATGGCCTTCTTCCTCGCCTTTTTCTAAAAAAATACTTGATCCTTCTTTTTTTTAAAAAAACAATCAATTTTCTATTAAGGCTGAATTGGCAGCAGACTTAATTGAATATATACACAGAGGCAATACTTCCCATGTTATTTTCACCCTCCAGAAATAAGAGAGCATTATCTACAGTATTTATGGCCTGCCAAAATTAATATTAGATTATTATTTCTGCATTTATAACACATTGCAAGGGACTAGCTCATGGAGTTCTTAATCCCAATGTATTTTGCAATCCTGTTCAAAAAAAATTTTTTTAAAAATTTTTTGGCCTTCCCCTGCTGTTAACACCTTTTCTAATAATTGTCAATTTTATGGATTGCTTTTATTCTTTTTCTCATATTTTAAGAGATGTTTAACTGAGAGCAGACTTGAATAGGCAACATTAGATCCGTCCACGATGTTGTATACAATTTCTTCTAGCAACATTCAAAATAATTGCTCGTATAAATTATCCACTTTATCCAGAATTTAGAAACAATGGAGAAATGGAACAATGTTTATAAAGAGTAAGGGAGGGAATATTTTGGCTTAGTTACAAGGAGCTAGAGAAATTATCAACAGAATCCCTAGATATGGTGATTTTTAGCAAAGGTTTTTAAATTAGGAGGTAGTCATGTAATTCCAAGAATAAAAAATTTGCAGGGAAATCTGGGGCATCGGTATTAGTTTGTCCTTTAACCATTACAATTTTAGCTTTTTCGGTGGTTTTCATATGAGGCTCATATATAACGGAAGCACTTTTATATATTTTGGGACAGAGGAGATGTATTATAAATCAGAATGCTCCTTTTGAGGCCAGAGGATAATTTCTCCCATCCCCAACCTTCAAATCAAAAATAGCCTCTGGAGATTAATGTTTGATGTTATAAAAGGTGAAATGCGTTAAATGTTCCCAGTGCAAACATGCTGATATTTTAAAGTACGGTCACTTTTAAACTGAGGGTCTGCTTTGTAGCTTTCATCCTCTCTTATTTTTATTTTTATTTATTTATTAGATTTATCTGCCGTCCATCTTATCTGCGCCACTAAGACGCCAGTTTCTATTCTGGGTAGATCTTCGATGTTGAAAAGCCACAGGTTCAGACTGATAAAAGAGCGAAGGAATTCTGCTTATCTCCACAGTGAATGCAGTATTCTTATTTTCCTTCCTTCTTTTCCTAGTTAATGATCTGTAGGACTCTTCTTGGGTCTTACAAATGTTTCTTAAGAACCTCTGGGGAGGCGCTTGGCGAAGACAAACATGTCTTTGAAAGCAAATTAAGCGACAAGTTTGTTCAGAGCTTTTAAAAGTTGTGAATGTTTAGCAAGACCAGATTCTTTTCCAGATGCCATCCAGGACTCCAGGAAGATTACACAGCCTGGGCGTTTTTTCTCCAGTTCCCCAGCCTGGATTTTAACTTTCTTATCAGTATTATCTTACAAAAAAGCCTGGTTAACAGGTTTGTAATTCCCAGGATCCTCTTTTCAAAGATTGGTGTTAGCCTGGCCATCTTCCAGGCCATCAGAAAAAAAAGGGATGATTTGTGAGCCCAGTTACGTATTTCAGTTAATAGCTGAGCAATTTCATGGTTTTAGACCCAGAAGGACATTACAGGAGCTACTGTGACTTGTTAGTTTTCAGTTTGTCCATTTGTTCCAAAGCATCCCTCCTTTCTACCCTCGGTTGGACATTGTTTTTTTTAGATGCCCAATTAGGAACAGGGGAAAAAAAACAACTTTTGGGGATGCAAAGGAATTCTCTAGGAACTGTAATTAACCATTGGATCTCGCTAGAATTTCCCCATCTCTCTTTACCCTCCTGGCAAGTTTTATGGCTCCTTTAAACCAGGGAGTGGAGAACATCTTTCTTATCTAGCCAGACTTTGTGCCTTTGTCACTTCCAGCAATATAGCTGCATTATTTGCACGAGTGCCTTAGAATCTACATAGGGAGCTGGCATGCAGCATGTTTGATGATTTAGCTGCCTGGCTGGCAAATGGTCTAAATTTTGAACTATGGCTTAAGGCAGTGGTGGGATTCAATTTTTTTTTTACTTCCGGTTCTAGGGTGTAGCTTGGTGGGTGTGGCGTGGCTTGGTGGGCATGGAAGGGGAAGGGTACTGCAAAATCCCCATTCCCTCCCCACCCACTAACCTGCTTTCCAGCTCCGTTCTCCTGTGCAGGGCCAACCAAAGAAGACCCAGCCGATCAGCTGGGACTCAATGGGAGCCAGAGAATAGATGGGCGTGGGGCCAGTCAGAGGTGGGATTTGCCGGTTCTGCGAACTACTCAAAATTTCCACTATCGGTTCTCCAGAACTGATCAGAACAGGCTGAATACCACCTCTGAAGTAATAAAAGGAACAGAAATATCTGCTTTATTTGACATGGGAGATAGTTTGAATCAAGAACACAAGAGCACACAATAGATACAAACTCAAAGTAAACCGCACCAAACTTGATTGCAGGAAATACGACTTCAGCAACAGAGTGGTCAATGTCTGGAATCCTCTACGTGACTCTGTGGTTTCTTCCCCAAACCCCAAAAACTTTAACCTTAGACTGTCTACTATTGACCTCACCCCTTTCCTAAGAGGCCTGTAGGGGGCGTGCATAAGCGCACCAACGTGCCTACCGTCCCTGTCCTATTGTTTCTCTTATTCTTTTATTTTTCTTATATGTACCCATTTCATGTATTCACAACTATGTATACACTTATACTTATTATCTTGTAAACAATTGGCAAATCAAATAAATAAATAAATAAATAAATAAAATAAACTGAAGAACGGTCCATGGTCCATGTAGAGACTGGTCAGAAACATGTTCAAAAATAAGGGCTCAAGGACAACACTGCTATCATGTCTCCCCTGGTCCTTCTCTTCATTAGACTAGACATTCCCAGTTCCAGCAACCGTTCTTTATATGTTTTTGCCTCCAGTCCCCTAATCATCTTTGTTGGTCTTTTCTGCACTCTTTATCTAGAGTCTCAACATCTTTTTCAAGTTGCTTTCTAATTGCTCCACTATATCTAATTCTTTCCTAAATCAGCCTTCTAAGTTTCTAAACTGTCAATTTGAGCCTTAAGGGAATGTCAGACCTTTATCTGAAATTGATTTAGGTTTAATTGACCTGTTGTCAATGTTTCTCTAATAGGAAACCACCTAATCTTCTTTGCCATCTTGTGTTTTGTTTCTGTGGCACGACCTCCATTTGCAGCATTTTATAAACCCCCAGAAAGAATGCAATCAGCTTTATCCGGAAGAAGCTTATCATCTAAGGATTTAGCCAGAGGAAACATTAAGGCTGTCATTTAAAAAGTGTGATGTGTTTGCAAGCTTACAACTGAAAGTTCAGGATGTCGAAACAGGAGGAGGAGGAGGAGGAGGAGGAGGAGGAGGAGGAGGAGGAGGAGGAGGAGGAGGAGGAGGAGGAGGAGGAGGATTATTCAACATTCAACATTCAAGCTATTCAACACCACAGACAATACTACTACCCTCCAAAAAGACCTTGACTATGTATCAGAATGGTCAATCAAATGGCAACTTCAAATCTCAACACATAAATGCTCTGTCTTACATATTGGCAAAAAAAATCAGAAAATAAAATACAAGCTAAATAGTCAAGACCTCCAAACTCTGTCAAGGACCTTGGAATACTCATCTCTAATGAACTAAGTGCTAGAGCCCACTGTAACTACATAGCCAAAAAGGCATTAAGAGTTGTCAATCTAATCCTACGTAGCTTCTTCTCTGGTAATATCACACTACTAACTAGAGCATACAAAACATTTGCTAGACCTATACTCGAATACAGCTCATCAGTCTGGAACCCACATTACGTATCTGATATTAACACAATTGAGAAAGTCCAGAAATATTTCACAAGAAGAGTTCTCCGCTCCTCTACTCATTGCAGAATATCTTATGCCACCAGACTTGAAACTCTAGACCTAGAAAACCTAGAACTACGCCGCCTCCGGTCCGATCTAAGTATAGTACATAAAATCATACATTGCAATGTTCTACCAGTCAATGAATACTTCAGCTTCAACCATAACAACACAAGAGCAAACAATAGATACAAACTCAAGGTTAATTGCACCAAACTTGATTGCAGGAAATACAACTTCAGCAACAGAGCGGTCAATGTCTGGAATACTCTACCTGACTCTGTGGTTTCTTCCCCAAACTCCAAAAACGTTAACCTTAGACTGTCTACTATTGACCTCACCCCCTTCCTAAGAGGCCTGTAGGGGGCATGCATAAGCGCACCAATCGTGCCTACCATCCTTGTCCTATTGTTTTTATTTTTCTTATAAGTATCTATCTCATGTATTCAAAACTATGTTTATTTTTATGCCTGTATCTTGTAAGCAATTGACAAATAAATAAATAAATAAATAAATAAAGGATTGGAGGATCCTTGATACTCTCTGAGCTTGGTTGTTTCTTGCAGACCTTTCATTACCCAACAATCAAGAAGTAAAAATGCCCCAATCAAGGAACTGCCAAACATGCTAAACAGTAAACAGCCCAACTGAAGAATCTCTAAAACCATCCCCATCAACACTGACAGGGCAAGAATATAAAATGAGATCCAACCTCATTCCCTACTAGCACTGATCGTGTTACCTAGTACGGTAATGAAATGTCTGCAAGAAAACAACCAAGCTCAGATAGCAAGTCCCAGAATTCTCTAGCTAGCCATGCTGGCTGGGGAATTCTGGAAGTTGTAGCCCATACACCTTAATGTTGGCCAAGTTGAGAAACACTGACCCAAACCCAACAATTATATTAATCACAGAGGACTCTCTTGCTTAATTAATCGGGAGTGCATTTGGAATAGAATAGAATAGAATAGAATAGAATTCAAAATAGAATAGAGTAGAGTAGAGTAGAGTACAGTAGAGTACAGTAGAGTACAATGTAGAGGAGAGGAGAGGGGAGGAGAGGAGAGGAGAGAGTAGAGTAGAGTAGAGTAGAGTAGAGTAGAGTAGAGTAGAATGTAGAGGAGAGGAGAGGATAGAATAGAATAGAATAATTAATAGAATAGAATAGAATAGAATAGAATAGAATAGAATAGAATAGAATGTAGAGGAGGAGAGGAGAGAGTAGAGTAGAGTAGAGTAGAGTAGAGTAGAATAGAATAGAATAGAATAGAATAGAATAGAATAGAATAGAATAGAATAGAATAGAATAGAATAGAAGCTGGAAGGGACTTTGAAGGTCTTTTAGTCCAGCCCCCTGCTCAAGTAGGAGAACCTCTATAATCTCAGACAATACTTTTTACTATTGACCCCTTTCCTAAAAGATCTGTAAGGGGCGTGCATAAGCGCACCAACCTGCCTACCGTCCCTGTCCTATTGCTTCTTTTATTTTTCTTATATGTATCCATGTATTCATAACTATGTTTTTACTTGTGCGTATTATCTTGTAAGCAATTGACAAACCAAATAAAATAAAAAGTGGCTGTCCAGTCTCTTCTTAAAAACCTCTAGTGATGGAGCAACCCAACTTCTGGTGGCAAGCTGTTCCACTGGTTAATTGTCCTCACTGTTAGGAAGTTTCTCAATGCCAGATGGCTTCTCTTTGATTAGTTTCCATCCATTGTTTCTTGCCTTTGCCTTCTGGTGCTTTGGAGAATAATTGGACCCCCTCTTCTTTGTAGCAGCCTCTCAAATACTGAAATACTGCTATCATGTCACCCTAAAATTAAAGACATTTTAAATAATTAAGCAACTAGCTTATGGTGGTAGCTAGGTCAGACTTCTTTACCTCTCAAGAAGCAGGAAAAAAGACAGGAAAAAAACAGCAGGCAAAAAGAAAGTTGCTTGCCATTTGAAAAGCAGGCTTGATGCTTGGAAGATGCCAAGCGAATCCATAACGCTTGATATGTGTTTCAAATTAAAGCACATCAACAGGATGTTTCCACTGATCAGCCACAAGGAAAAATCCACAAGGAGTTTTGCTCATTTGCCTAAAGAAGTAAATTACATCTTTTTTGTTTTCTTTTGAAAAACCCAGTGACAAATGAGGACAAAACAGTAGCAATTAGCAAGGCTGGAGTCTCCAATGGGAGAGAACAGCAGGGTTTCGTTTTCTCCCATGCATAATTAAAAATCCTCTGTGCATTAAAAAGTAGAGATGTGACCTGAATTTGCATAATGACAGAATGCTTAATTACATAACCCCATCTCAAATCTGTCAGTGAACCAACAGATAATATTTGACAGTGCAAGTACACACCTAAGATGCCCTTCTACCTCATTAGCCTTAACAAATTCAGGTTCTATTTACTTTAAAAGAAGAATAACTTGCCTTAGTCTGTTTTCTCCCCAATAATATATATTATTATGGCTGCTTCCCAGAATTCCCCAGCCAACATTAAAGTCCACAAGTCTCAAAGTTGCCAAGATTGAACCCCCATGATCCAGCAGATCTAAGGAGGCTGAACCTGCCCAGGGCTTCCTCAGCCTCTACCATGGCTCTGAAGCCACAACACCTGTTACCTGGGAAAGCAAATCCAATGGAAACTTCTGTGAAGGTCTTTTCATATATTGGATATCCCCGGCCT
Source organism: Notechis scutatus (assembly GCF_049901735.1). Classification (NCBI taxonomy): domain Eukaryota; kingdom Metazoa; phylum Chordata; class Lepidosauria; order Squamata; family Elapidae; genus Notechis; species Notechis scutatus. The sequence goes on along the minus strand of NC_142017.1, from coordinate 10,064,887 downwards.
TGAAATAATGATTTATGATTCTCAAAAATAGGTCAACCTATTCTCCAAAACATCTAAGGCAGGGCTGATGTACTGAAAAAGTACAGAGAAGAGAAACCAGGATGATTAAGGGACTGGAGACTAAAACATAGGAAGAACGGTTGCAGGAACTGGGCCTGGCTAGTCTAGTGAAGAGAAGGACCAGGGGAGACAGGATAACAGTGTTCCTATATTTGAGGGGCTTCCACAGAGAAGAGGGGGTCAAGCTATTTTCTAAAGCACCTGAAGGCCAGAAAAGGAACAATGGATGGAAACTGAACAAGGAGACATTCAACCTGGAGATAAGGAGAAACTTTCTGACAGTGGGAACAATCAACCAATGGAACAGAAGTTGCCTTTGGAAGTTGTGTGAGCTTCATCACTGGAAGCTTTCAAGAAGAGACTGGACTGCCTTCTGTCAAAAATGCTGTAGGGTTTGCTTGGGTAGGGGTTGGACTAGATGATCTACAAGGTCCCTTCCAACTCTGATTATCTGCTATTGTTAAGGGCAAGAAACAATGGATGGAAACTAACCAAGGAGAGAAGCAACCTAGAACTAAGGAGGAATTTCCTGACAGTCAGAACAATTAACCAGTGGAACAACTTGCCTCCAGAAGTTGTAAATGCTCCAACACTGGAAGTTTTTAAGAAGAGATTGGATAACCATTTGTCTGAAATGGTGTAGGGTTTCCTGCTTGAGTGGGGGTTGGACTAGAAGACCTCCAAGGTCCCTTCCAACTTCTATTATTCTCTTCTGTTCTATTCCAAGATTGTGCTGACACACCATCACTTGCAGGTTGCACTGTGGTTTTTAACAGGAACACTCAGCAAGATACTTTTATGATTCAATGGCATCTAAGTGAAACTGAGTTGAAGGTGAACATTGGTTTACCTAAGCCGATAACTGCTTCTATTATCATTATGTTCAATAGAGTTATAAAGATACGGGCACACCTATCTTGGAATCCTAAACTGTTTTTTTAATAGGCATCAAGTGCTTATAATCAAGTAATGGCTCCCACTGAATTTCTTGTGAGATAAAAGGCAAATGGAAGAAATAATAACCGAGAAAACAGATATAGAAATCAATCAGCAATTCATATCCTTGCAAACCCTACCTCGTCGGAAAACAACCGACTGGAAATAACAGCAATAACATGGTTAGGCTATTTTTTTTAAATACCCAGCAAAAATGTCAATGGCCGAGAGTGAATTCAGGGCTCTAAAAAGTAAGACAAGTGAAGATATTCAGGATGTAACTCTGTATTGTTCTTGCTGCGAGCATTAGATAAAACAGGGACTGGCAACTTTGCAAGAGGATTTTCCCAAACCTGGAGGAAAAAAAAAAATACCACCGGCATTTAATTGGAATTACAACCATGGAAAACCAGCTTTCCCTCTCCACCAAAAAGTGTGTTTGTTTGTTTTCTCTAATGAAGCCTGCATGACTTTGATTTTTTATATACAGTCATGGTAACCTGAAATTTATTGGCGCCTCCAGGCATACGCCGGCTGCACCATTGCACTCTTTCGTTCCATTTGCACACCTCCTTCCCTTTCTTCTTCTTCCCTGCCAGTTTGCTAATCCACCAAACACACGCACACAGTTCAGCATGAAATAATTGGGCCCTTAATGCTTCTTTACAAGCATGCTGGTTTAATTATTATCTTTTTTATAACCACTGGGCTTAAGTAGCCACAGCAATTTCCCACTCTCTTCTTCTTCTTCTTCTTTTTTCAGCCGTGGGTATTCATGACGCTGAATTGCAAGGAAAAGCACTTGAGAAAGAAGGGAAAGGAAGGACCGACTGGAGGATTCTTTGGATGACATAGGCACAAAACCGACCACAGTAAGTGACGATCTTGGTTCCCTGCTGAAGGAAAGGGGATTATTTATGAACTGGCCTTAACAGTCCCCAAATTGTGAATAGAAAGCTCAAAGTAATTTAAAAAAACAAAAACAAAATAGACCTATGACCTGTAAAAAGAAATTAGGATTGTCCTGGAACTTTGTGATTAAATTTCTACCTGTGCCATTCAAAGGGAAATCTTTAGAACTTCAACTCTCTGAACCCTTGTTCAGGAATAACAACCATGCTTCTTCTAGCAGATACACAGAATATAGAAAGTCCTTCGTTTACGACCACATTTGAGCCCAAAATTTATGTTGGTAAGGGAGACAGTTGTTTCGTGAATTGTTACATAATTTTATTTGCCTTTCTTGTCATGGTTGTTAAGTGGATATTGCAGTTACTAACGGGGTAGTTCAGTAAATCTGGCTTCGCCACTGACTTTTTTGTCAGAAGGTCACAAAAGGGGAAATAGCATATAACCCTGGGATGCTGCAACTGCCATGATTCAGTTGCCAAGGGTTTGAATTTTGATCACGTGACCAAGGGCAACAGACGTAAATGTGAAAAATGGACACGTCACATTTCTCAGTGCCGTTGTCATTTCGAACGGTCACTAAATGAACTGTTCAAAGTTGAAGTATCTGTATCTATATATAATCTTCTAGATGAGCTTTTTAAAATGTTGCTCTATCTATTTAGAGTGCAAATAAGGCACTTCTGAGTATCAAGCTATAAATAAAAACAAACAGAAGTTTGTTTCTGGCAATCAGTACAAAATATAGTGAACAGCGAAAAAAAACACAGTAAAGCAAACCCCCCACACACACACCTTTTTTGGCAAAGTGTATATTCAAAAAAGCTCAAGTAAGTTAAATATTGAAAACCATAAATATTTGCATTAGATTATGGATGTGTGGGGTGGTGGTGATGAAGCAATCCATTTGTCATGGAAAATGCATTGGGGAATGAGAAAATGATTATTGTCATACCTGAAGCAATAATGTCCAGAGCTCACAATTTTCTCAGTTTTTTTCTATATATATTTCTTATATATTTTTTCCCTAAAAAGTTACATTTCCCTCATCCGAAGCCTTCCTATTTAACACAGACTTAGAAATCACCTATTTTAAAATGCATATTCACCTGTAACTGAAGAAATTGTTGGAGTCTTGGAGCAAAAATCTTTTAGGCTTTGAAAGTCCTGCCTAGATTACTTGGGTGTCCAATATTTGGTGACAATTGAAAATTGGCGCTAAGATTCCCTGCTGTTTTCATGCCCAATTTCCACGAAAGCACATGAACAAAAGTTTTGGATTCAGGTCTAAAACGTTGCTTTGAACTATAAATGTTGAACCTCTCAATGGTTCATTAAAGCAGTTATGTGTATTTCCAGGAGAATAGAATAGAATAGAATAGAATAGAATAGAATAGAATAGAATAGAATAGAATAGAATAGAATACTTTTATTGGCCAAGTGTGATTGGACACACAAGGAATTTGTCTTGGTGTAAATACCCTCAGTATACATAAAGAAAAGATACATTCGTTAAGAATCAAGAATCAACATACAACACTTAATGATAGTCATAGGGTACAATCAACAATCAAATCATATTAGGAAACAGTCAATATAAATCATAAGGATACAAGCGACAAAGTTACAGTCCTACAATCACAAGTGGGAGGGGATGGGTGATAAAGAGTGATGAGAAGATTAACAGTAATAGTAGTGCAGGCTTAGTGAATAGTTGGACAGTGTTGAGGGAATTATTTGTTTAGCAGAGTGATGGCGTTCAGGGAAAAACTGTCCTTGTGTCTAGTTGTTCTGGTGTGCAGTGCTCTATAGCGTCATTTTGAGGGTAGGAGTTGAAACAGTTTATGTCCGAGATGTGAGGAGTCTGTAAATATTTTCACCGCCCTCTTTTTGACTCGTGCAGAATACAGGTCCTCGATTGAAAGCAGGTGGGTAGTAATTGTTTTTTCTGCAGTCCTAATTATCCTCTGAAGTCTGTGTCTGTCCTGTTGGGTTGCAGAACCAAACCAGACAGGACAGACACAGACTTCAGAGCAACAAAGGATTCTGAAAGCAGATTTGGCTGCTTTAATGAATTGCCAAAGGTGCCCATTATTTTTCAAGTATGGTTGTTTCCATTGTGAATATTCAAGCGTGATCCATTTATATTCTGTGACAAGAGATTCCCAATCAATCCTGATTGTGTGGATTGTGGCGGGATACAAATGTAAGAAAGAGAGCAATTTCCAGGATTATTTCCTGGGGCATTACTCAAGAAGAACAAAGCATCAGTGATAATATAGTAAGAAAGCACACATATATAGGACTAAAGTGGAGGAAATAAGGAGAACTTAGGCAAAAAGGAAAAAAATAAGATCCAGATAATGTAAAATTAGTTTTGTTCTTAAGCTTGAAATAGAATATTGTCCATTTAGGAACAAACTCTTTCATCTTCTCATGTTTGGAACATAAAAACATTTTTAAAAAGGACACATACCTTGAATTCATTCCTTAACAGGAAGAGTACACATTTACTTCCATTTGTGTAAAATAATTCTCTTTGCTGAGCCCCAGGCTTGATAAAAAGCCAAAGTGCTTCATAAAATGTCACATTCTTTCCTAAAATGTGGATTTTGACATTTGACATTTCAATGCTTATAACTTCTGGTCGCTGCTGAGTAGAACAGATTTTTTTTTAAAAAAAACTGACTCAGTTTTTTTTTTTTTGGGTTAGAAAGTAAACCACACAGATTAAAACATAAAACCATCCATAAAATTTACAACATAAAAAAAAAAAAAAAAAACTAAAATAATCACGTGAATACTTTCTAGTAAATTATCCAATAAGCAGCGTTTAAAACCCACAATAAACTATTTTATGGCCATTTTTCTTCTCATCCGATGAGATCCTTTATGTGAGTCATGTCTTGTCCTCAAGAAGAAAACAACAAACTGCAATTCCAAAGTTCAGGCGCTGATCTTTCTGATGTGTTGAATTGTGGTCACACAGTTCACATTACTGAAGCACATTTAAGTAATAAATTATGGTAAAAGCATTTCAGTTTTTGCCAGACAATTTTTTGATGTAAACATTGAGAGACTGAGATTAACCAAGATTTTGTTTGGGCTTTGTTTTACCATGATCTTCCATTTTTGCTCCTGTTTGTCAGCCAGCTTAGCAGGTACAGTAATGCAGGAAGAAAAAGAAAAAAGAACAGGACTCTGTTTTATTGGGTTTTAATACAAGTAATTCTCTGCTTACGACCTCAATTGAGCTCTAAATTTCTGTCGCTAAGCGAAATTTCTGTACAGAAACATTTCAGAGTGATGAAAGTGTTTTCTGTCCTCGGTCTGAAAAGGGAGAGAATTTCATTCACAAACTTTCTGAATTATTATTTGAAAAGGATGACTTATCAAAAGCGCTTTCAGATCCTGGTGAATTTGGAGTTTTTAATTGCTGTATTCCATCCGTCCACAGATAATTACTTAGTTTTCATTATATAACCAGGCTATTTGTCTTCATTCGATTAAAATCAAAGGATTGGAGGGAGCAAACAAATTATAATGTAGCATCTACATTTAACGTTTAGTATTAATATAATTATTGTTAACTTTTGTGTTGTTTGCAGAGATTGCTAATATTGGCAGGTTTGTCAACACTCAGAAAGGTGATGGAGAAAGTAAGACACAGAAAACAAAATGGAAACCAGGCTCTTGATGATGTATCTGTTACAAGCAAGAAACCTAAATCCACAAACTTACAGAAAGAGGCAAGATTTGTATAATATAATCTTTAAACAATTAAATATCCTTAGACGTGTGATTTTGTGGCTCGCCTTGCAAGAAGTTTACAGATCTAGTTGATTTTTTCTCTTTGGGGGCAACACTGTTAGGTACCATTTCCCCTTTATTGGTTTAGCAGATAATATTATCTTTCATAACAATGAGAGATTCCAGGTATAGCATTTTCCCACCTGAGGTTCAAATTGGACAAAAAAGAAAAAAAAACCAGGAGAGGCTCAACATATTTCCAGGAAATCTGGTACAGAAGGAGGAGGCAAGCAGAAAGCATCAATTACAGTGATCAGGAAGCCATGTAATCACAAGAGCTTTATTGAGTTGTGGTGTGATTTCTTGTTTCAGATATGATATGTGAATCAAAGTGAACATCCAAGGCGAACAGTTTCATTTCTAAGGGGTCAAAAGAGCCAGCCAAGCACGCCCTCTCCCCTCTATGTGTTAACACATTAATTAGTAGAACAGGGATTGTAGAATAGGTTAACAAAGTTCACAAAAACTTTTCCCTGGAATGTTGGGTTAATGTTTGCATCGTAGCCCAAGCTGTTCATCTGCATTGTTGAAAGGGGCAGGAGTCTGATTTAGGCATGTGCTTTTTGCTGTCTGACTATTTGGTGGGTTTGGGTATCAGACAGAATTAGATAAAGAATAGGACTTGAAGATCTGAAACAATACATCAATGGTTGGTGCTAGGAAAGATAGGAAAGAACTGAACTACTTTACCAGCAGAAACACACTTGGTTGAAGGTAAATTAGCTACCCATATCTTTGATCCTGGAAATATGGAATGAATTTGCTTTTCTTCTTGAACATTTAGAGAATCGTGATTGTAGTGTATTCAAATATAGACTTCTAATACTACATTCCTATTGGTTAAACAACCTAGCTTAACGATTGGTTAATAACAACTGTTTCTGATTGGCCGCCTAAGCGGCGGGAAGTTTGAATACATGCCATTGGTTGCGAGCCGCGAGCAGCTGCTATAAAAAGGGCTGCCGCGGTTCGACTTTAGTTGAAATTACTGGTTGCTAATAAAGAGCTGATTTCAACTCCGGTATTCGAGTCTGCTTTGTCCTGGCGATAGAACAGTGATTATGTCAGAAGGCTAAAAACCTTCCTGGAGAAGATATCTTCAGAATTCCCCCTTGCTGTTTCTGATGGCTGAGAGAACCCATCCAGATATAGCAACACACAGCTAGAACAAAAGATATTTTTAAAAGCTGTTTTGGAACTATTTAGTTCAAAGTATATAAAAAGTGCTATTCTATTAGGTCAAAGATACATCTAACAGTGGGATTTTCTTTCCAAACAATGAAATGCTTCCAGGCCCCTTTGTAGGTACTGCAGCCATATTATCAATGAATGCCCAATGTATGGGATGGTGCACTGAGCAGGAAGTTGGATTGGCCTCTTACAACTGGCCAAGCTCCATCAGTCCTTCCTCCCCAAAACAAAGCTAGATGTAAAGTGGATGAAAAGAAAAAAGCCCTTCACTACAAAAATCACTCTTGAAACATGGCGGTAGGTAGAGAGTCATTGATCTTAAGAAACCTCGCTGATCCTCCACTAGTAGAAAAGCTCAGGAGGTACCCAGCAGACTTGGAGGAAACGGCTGTTAAAGAGATCTCCTCCAAAGTGGGACTTTACACTCTTACAGTTAGTTTCATTACTAAGGAGTTACAACTGAGTCAGAGGATGGATTAGCATGGGTGCCGTCATCTATACAAAACCCTCCATATCTTACCATGCCTGATGTCCAATGATTGGCTTGAAGTCAGAATGAGCTTCCTAAATGAGAAGATGTGAGTTTTCTGAAATCAACGTGACTTTCCAGAATGCTACTTGGAATTCCTTGAGGAAGGAAGAGTAAAAGCGGCAGCATGAGCAGTAAGCATTGCTTATTGATGTCTCTTGTGTTGCATTGTAGACCAAAGTTGCAAGTGGGTCAGAGTCACAGAGATGCAAAATAATGTATTACTGTACTCGTTTCTTCCATCTGACCAATGGTAGCGGGTCCACTTCTGATGATGATACCATGTCAGTATCATAAAAACAATCACCCGTTGTAAAATGTAAATAAATTGTAAACAAACAAACCATCTCAAATTTGTTTGCTTCCCCTCCCTCCCTGCCTCCTTAGGTGGGTCTGATCAGTGGAATCTGTGTCATTGTCGGAACTGTGATAGGTTCGGGAATTTTTATTTCTCCCAAGTCTGTCCTGGCTAATATTGGAGCAATCGGACCTTGCTTGGTTATCTGGGCAGCCTGCGGAGTGTTGGCCACTTTAGGTAAACCGTTCCTCGTGCTCTCCATTACTTTCTTTCTTTTTTTTACAGAAAGCCAAGCCAAGCTTCTTTTTCACACCCTTTCTTCCATTGCTCTGTGCTGATGGAATATAAATTTGACATCCCCAACCTTCAGGGACTGCTGATGGGTTATGAAAAGGTGGCTTATCACACGAACCTATTTGATTCCTCTTTTTGGTGTCTGTTTCTCTTCTGCAAGTCTTGCTCTGCTCAATCAAGGGAGCACTGCTTACTTCTGGTGGTAGGGTGTAGTGGTTGCAGTGGCAGGTTAGCCATGGGGAAACTTCTACTGACATTCTGCTCATCGTCTGCAGGTATCTGCAGGGTACGGTTAAAAAAAAACACAACTTGATTTTTAGTAAACTATACCTACCATACCTAGTAAACTATACCTTTGTCAACAAAGGGAGTTACGGGTCATTTTTATTTAGAAGCCCTAATTAAGGCAGGTATGACCATCAGCAGGGGTGAGGTTCTATCGGTTCAGCCTGGTTCGGGTGAACCGGTCACTCTGAAGATCAGATCAGCTGTTGGGCCTGCCCACCTGCCCTGGCTCTAGTCTGTGCTTTATTTCTGGGTTTCCCAGCTCAGCTGATCTCACGGCACGGCGGATTGCTGCACATCGGCCGTTTTACACATAGGGCTTGCAGCAGCACATGAGTTGTAAACACGGCGCGCGCGCTCACCAAACCAGTTGTTACCCTGGTTGAATCCCCACCCGACCATCCGTATTGATGCTGAAACTAATCCGCTTTCAGGGGCACTCTGCTTTGCTGAGCTCGGCACAACGATCCCCAAATCGGGAGCGGAATATCCTTATCTGTTGGAAGCCTTTGGACCCATTCCAGCCTTCTTGTTTTCCTGGTCTAGTCTCATGGTCATCAAGCCCAGCGCCTTCGCCATTATCTGCCTCAGTTTCGCAGAGTACGTGTCAGCTCCATTTTACCCAGGATGTGACCCTCCTGTGCTGGTCATTAAGTGCCTGGCTACAGTAACCATTGGTGAGTCTTTGGCCTTAAAGGAGGGAAACCAAGTTAGAGATGGAAGCGGGTGTAGATCTGGAGGACTTGGGGGCTGCAACCCTGACCTGGGTGACTTGAGAATCTCCGTAGACCCCGGAAGACGACCTTTGCCAGTGTTATACAGCTGGAAAGAGATGGTGGCTCTTTAGGTGGCCTAACTGAACCGGCTTGGTCTAGTGGTTAAGGCATCAGGCTAGAAAGCAGAGGGCCATGAGTTCAAATCCTGATTTAGCTGTGAAGTCAGCTTCACTTTGGGCCAGAGTGATCTCTCAGCCCAACCTACTTCACAGGAATGTCACTGGGGGGGAAATAGAAAGAGGAAGGGGTATTGGATATATTCACCATCTTGGGTTATTTGTAAAAATAATAAAGGTAGGATACAAAGGATAGATAGATAGATATAGATAAATGTTTTTTAGATTGATTTCCCTCCACAGTGAAGAAAATCTATGAACGATGTGCCGAATGCAATAATTTTACCCTTCTGTCCTATTTACAATTTTAGTGGACACTTCTGGAAACATCTGAACATCATACTTCTTTTCCTTAAAGAATATTTTGTGGTTAGAAAAATAAATATAGAAGAATGATGGAAAAACCTGGGAACGTTTCAATGAAAGATGACATTGACGTCTCACCCCTCTATAAAAAGGCCACAAACGAAATGGAACGATTGTACCCTGCATGCCTTCTATATTTTCAGACTAAGCTAAAAACTAAATGAGGGGAAAAACCAATGTTTTAACAATTTTATCACCCTTTCTTTGTCTTGCAGTGGCCATTACAGTCCTGAATTCACTGAGTGTGAAATGGACGAGCTATGTTCAGAACATTTTAACTGCTACTAAAATGATAATTGTCATAATTATCATTGTAAGTGGCATCGTTCTCTTGGCCAAAGGTATGTTCTGGTAGCTTATAAAGATACATAAACCCCCTTACATTGTCAGCAAATAGACAGAGTAGCTCTGCAAAATGCAGAATTCCAAGCTAGCCTGGCCATAGGGGATTTTTGGAGTAGAAATCCAGTAGATCTGGGGAATGCTAAATGGAAATGGTCCCCTAAATGACACCGTCTTCTTTATGGAAAGCCCCTGAAATACTGGAACACTGGAATATATATGTCACTGCAGTCCTTCTTTTCTGTAGACTGGCCATACCCAATTCCTACAACCCATTCTTCATATTGTGGATGCTTCATCACTGGAGGGTTTTAAGAAGAGACTGGATAGCCACGTGTTTCAAATTGTGTAGGGTCTCTTGCTCTCAGCAGAGGGTTGGACTAGAAGACCTCCAAGGTCCCTTCCAACTCTATTGTGCTTGATTGATTGATTGAAAAAGGCTGATCTAGACCTTGGGTCCCACTGCAAAGACTGGGTTTATAAGCCAGTCTAGTCTCAGCTTGTGCCTGTAAGGAATCCTGTCAATTATGGTCATAAGTCATGATGGTCATAAAACAGATCACCCATGTGATCAACCTGATTTTACTACCTTTTTTGCGGCTGTCGTTAAGTCAACCCATTGTTCGTTATACGGAAGTAAATGTTTGTTTTCGGCAAAATTGTTGTAAATCACACTCATTTGACTTCAGGACCCTGCAAAGGGCTCTAAATGCAGGCAGGTTGCTAAGTGCTCAAAATGCAGGTGACCGTGAGGCGGATCCGGGCTTTCAGAATTTTGGAACTGGGTCATAAGTATCTTTTGGGGGTCTGTTGTAATTTGGAACGTCACTAAGCAACCAGTCGCAAGTGGAGAACTACCTGTATCATGCTTTTCTTGGAGAAACGCTCGTCTCATAAACTTCCTTGCAAATGAAGAAAAACACCTCATAACTGTTACTGAAACTTAAAATGGAAGAGTGTTTGTTGTGCTTGCCTGTGTGTGTGTGTGTGTGTGTGTGTGTGTGTGTATCTGTGTGTATGTGTGAGAGAGAGAGAGAGAGAGAAGGAAAAAGAGAGAGAGAAAAGAATGAAAGAATGAGAGAGAGAAAAGAATGAGAGAAAGACAGCGATTCCTTCCCTTCTACAACATAAGTAATGGGAAACACACTTTTTAAAAAATATTTATTGCATTGCTTTTAAATAATTTATATCTTATTGCTCAGTCTAAAGTATGCCTCCATGGCATCCTAGAGATTGGGGATTTGTTGTTGGGAAATTTTTGTAGGGTGCTCTTCAGATCATCTGCTGCATAGAGTATTCATATAGGATTTGTTTTGTTTTTCAGGGAACACAAAAAATTTTAACAATTCTTTTGACAGTTCCTCCATTTCTGTGGGAAGCATAAGCCTGGCATTTTACAGTGGACTCTGGGCCTATGATGGATGGTAACTTATTTACATTTTCCTGGTTTCCAATTAAATCGTTCCCACTGGTAGATGAATTCTGAAGCATGACACCTGAAAACAGCAGCAGTTGAACGGATTTTTTTGATGTTTTGTAGAGATGAGCAATCAAGGTGAAATCCCCTTCTCCTTTAGACAGACTTTAAGCACAGGCAGCTACAGAATCTCAAGTTTCAGCTGGGAGTGGCTGCTATTTTAGATGGTTTCTATAAAAGCTTTAGAACATGATGGCCATGGCAAAGAGAACCTTGAGCCACGGTGGCGCAGTGGTTAGAGTGCAGTACTGCAGGCTCCTTCTGCCTGCAATTTGGCAGTTTGAATCTCACCAGGCTCAAGGTTGACTCAGCTTTCCATCCTTCCAAGGTGGGTAAAATGAGGACCCAGATTGTTGGGGGCAAGAGGCTGATTCTATAAACCACTTAGAGAGGGCTGTAAAAATACTGTAAAGCAGTATATAAGTCTAAGTGCTAGTGCTATTGAAGGCAGGCATAGAGAACTGGTTCTCCTTGCATTGTTGCTAAACCCCAATTCCCATTGTTCCAAGACCAGCAATGTGAAATACTAGGAACTGCATTTCAGCTGGAGTGCCACATAAGTTCTCAACTTATGATCAGAAAATTTGTCATGAAATAAAGCAGTTATTAAGTGGGGCATCACATGATCACAACTGATCTTTACAACCTTTGTTAAGGGAGACATCACTTGATTGCAACTTGTGACTTTCTGTGCCTGGGGAAGGCATCAGGGAACACCTTATTTCTTTCTGCAGTGCCATCAAAATTATATAGCGAATGTTATTTTCGATAAACCATAGAGATAATGTTGTGTCTTAAACATGTAGCAGGGAGGGTCTAGTTAATGGGGAAGATTTTATAACAACCTGCAGAACTGACGGCATCTTATTGGTTTCCCAGCAAGTTTTCCATTGGAAAAATCTATTTCCAAAGGAAAGAATGACTAAACTTTGATAGCTTGTAAAGAGAATTGAATAAATTCACAATGGACAAACTACCATCAATAGAATACACGGTTACACCGATATTGGAGGAAGTAATGCAAGTGGAAAGTATATCCTGAACATGGGTTTCCTACTGGTTAACCATCATGGATAGAAGTTTAGGTGTCATTTCCAGCTGGCTTGTCTGAGATACTTGAATAGGACATTCCACAGCATTACTGTGACTATCATCAATACTTCACTTTATAGCCTGCTGTGGTTTCTTAACTCCCAGCAGATTCTGTAGGGGTTTCCTTCTAAATTTGCATAATTTAGGATTGCAGTTGGACAGAGTAACTATTGGTATTTTTTCTTCTTCCAGGAATCAACTTAATTATATCACAGAAGAGCTTAAAGATCCTTACAGGTAAGGCAGGAGAGAGCAAAAAATGGACATTTCCACCTGCTTTGAAATAATAGCAGTAGCAATGGCACTTAGTCTTATATACTAGTTCACAGTGCTTTTCGGCTGTCTCTAAGCAGTTAATAGAGTCAGCCTATTGCTCCCAACAATCAGGGTCTGACTTCAGAAGGATGGAAGGCAGAGTCAAATTTGAGCCGGTGAAATAAGTTGCATGCCATTTAGGGCAGCTATAAACATCGAGGAAGTAAATACTTGCAACGTGGGCCACATAGCTGGTGTGAACATTCTGTGCTCCAACCTCTTTTTCATGACAATAAATCTGCATACTCTGAATCAAAGAGCCAGAGTGGCACAGTGGCTAGAATGCAGTATTGCGGGTTAATTCTGCCGACTGCCAGCAGTTCGATCCTGACCGGCTCAAGGTTGACTGAGTCTTCCATCTTTCCAAGGTTGGTAAAATGAGATTGTTGGGGGCGATAGGCTGACTCTGTAAACTGCTTAGAGAGGGACGTCAAAGCACCGTGAAGCGGTACATAGTGCTATTGTATTGTTATCTGCAAGACTGTGAGGATTGCCTCAAGGGACTTGATGTATCTTTTGAATCAGATAAACCCAACTTCCTACTTTGGAATTACTTTTAATGAAAAGTAATTAATAAATTTATGAAGAATTCAACCCATCAAAGATGAGAAAAACCTAGTGTCAGCTTTGGAAGCCATATTAGCACCAGACGCTTTCACACTGCCACTTTCTTGAGCCTGGGAAAATGGGAGGGGGGAATTTCTTGGAGCATATGTGGTTAGACATAATAGCATTCTTCTTCTAAGTCAAGGTCATGTTATTTCTGCACCTGGGTGAGGGGATGTCTCAAATTGGGACGGATGGTGATTGGGGCATGTGATGGAATGATGGGTGCAGGGGGTGGATTTGTAATTTTTTAACTTATTGAAGGGAAACCCGAAACTTTCAGATTCAGGATTTTTCAGATGTGCCAGTTTGCTACTCTAATAAAAGAAGCCTTTGAGAGGATGTCTGTCTCGCAGTTATTGATTGGAGTTGAGGTTTTCTGGAACACTGACACCTAACAGGAAGACGGCATCTTTGGATTTTCTGGAGTGGCTAAATGGATAATCTTGGAGGGTATGAAAACGTGAAGTAGGAACTCCTTTTCCAAAATAGCAATATTTGAGCATCATCTAAAGACAAACCTTACCAAGTTCCCTGAACAGTGCAGAGCGTTATCTATAAACCAAGCTCCTTTTCTTTATAAATAGTTTGTTCAACTGCAAACATGTGGAGGTATAATTAACTACTAAGCTTTAATATACACACGAATTAACGCCATGTATTTTCACATTGTTTAGAAATCTGCCGTGGTCTATAATAATTGGAATCCCCCTGGTCACGGTGTGTTATATTTTGATCAATGTTTCTTATTTCACGGTCATGACAGCCACGGAACTGTTGCAGTCTCAAGCAGTTGCAGTGGTAAGTATCACAGGGAATTGCATGGACACAAATTTGTAGTCTTCATAGCTATCTGTTGTGTAGGTGTGATTCTTTTTGGTCAAGATACATGGGCACATTTTCAAACTGAGCTGTGTGGACTCTCCAAAAAAACAATCTTTTGAGTAGTCAAACTTGATCCAAGATATAATGTCTTGTATTTATATGTAATCAGGGATGCGGTGGCTCAGTGGCTAAGACGCTGAGCTTGTCGATCAGAAAGGTTGTCAGTTCGGCGGTTCGAATCCCTAGCGCCGCGTAACGGAGTGAGCTCCTGTTACTTGTCCCAGTTTCTGCCAACCTAGCAGTTCAAAAGCATGTAAAAAGAAATGCAAGTAGAAAAATAGGAACCCCTTTGGTGGGAAGGGAACAGAGTTCTATGCGCCTTTGGTGTTTAGTCATGCCAGCCCCATGACCACGGAGACGTCTTTGGGCAGCGCTGGCTCTTTGGCTTTGGAATGGAGATGAGCACTGCCCCCTAGAGCCAGAAATGATGTATGTGCGAGAGGAACTTTTATTTTTACTTTACCTATTTATACCCAAGGGCTATGCATCAGATCATCTGGAGAACATCTCCAATAGATGATTATGAAGTGGCTATCTGGGGGCAATGCTTTAGTACTGTTGACTTACAACAGTTCATTTAGTGACCACTCAATGGTACAGCGTCACTGAAAAAGATGACTTATGCCCAGGGGTGGGATTCTACCAGCTCGCACCTATTTGCTAGAACCAGTTGTTAACATTCTAAGCAGTTTGGAGAACCAGTTGTTAGAAGAAATTACTGGCCTAATCCTGTAAGGAAGGCAGGAAGGAAACATTCTGGTGTTGCTTACAGAAACTGCCTCTCCGTTAACCCGTACTACATTCTTGGCAGGACTAGACTTCCTGTCTCTGGAGTTTTTTTCCCCCTCCTTTGCTGGTACTTTGCTTGTGTGGAGTGATCATTCAAAGTTACAATGGCACTGAAAAAAGTGACTTATGACCATTTTTCAGACTTATGACTGTTGCAGCATCCCCACAGTCATGAGACCCAGGCGAGGAGATGCGTGCCTCGATGTGAGTGATATTGAGTTGGCCACGCCCAGCCAATAACATGACCCCCAAGCCACATCCACCCAGTCACATGACCACCAAGCCACACCCACCAACTAAGCCATGCCCACAGAACCGGTTATTAAAAAATTTGAATCCCAACCCCTGCTTATGACCGTTTTCCACATTTATGACCATTGCAGCATCCTCGTGGCCATGTGATCAAAATTCGGACTCTTGGAAACTGACTCTTATTTATGGCAGTTGTAGGGCCCTGGGGTCATGGGATCCCCTTTTGCGACCTTCTGCTAAGCAAAGTTAAGGGGCGAAAGCCAGTTTCACTTAAGGACCATGTTACTAACTTAAACCACTGCTGAGATCCACTTAACAACCGTGGCAAGAAAGGTGTGGGGAAATGGGGGGGGGAATTAACAACTGTCTTCATTTAACAACAAAAAATTTGGGCTCAGTTGCGGTCGTAAGCTGAGGACAATCTGTAAAGGAGACAACTGTGCACTTCATTGGGGAAAAAAAAATCTTGTTCAGAAACTGGAAAAGGATTCCACAGATTTTTTTCCCAAACCCCTTGCATTTATAATATATATTTTTTAACAGCCAGCCTTACGATCTTCGCATTTTAAAGCATGTTTAAAGTCTTAAAAGTTTTAAATGTGTTTTTTCCCCTCCCACTTCTGCAGACGTTTGGGGATCGAGTCCTTTACCCTGCCTCTTGGATTGTTCCTCTTTTCGTGGCCCTTTCAGCCCTGGGGGCGGCCAATGGGACTTGCTTCACGTCTGGCAGGTAAAACTCAGACCAGCCTAGCAGGATGTTTTAATTACAGTTGCTGTATCTTTCATGACCAATAAATACGTGGTCCTGCTGCTTAGCTAGAAATTCATGCCTTTGCTTTAAAGGCACTAGATATGCTGTCAAAACAGACTGCAGAAGCTAATTCATTCTGTCATCAAGCCTTGGAAAAGCTGAAAAGCTGTAATTTATAAGGTAAAATCTATAGAGATTGAATTTGAAATATTCCTGGCTTTCCTCCCTGTCTGGATTTCATTCATCGGCGCTGCTTTTTAAAAAATCCGCAGCCCCCATCCAAGCACAAGAACTATTTTCTGTCAGGCTGATGCTGAAATCTCATCCATGATGGAAAAGGGCGTCTTTTGGTGATTTTTCTGTAGCAAGTGAGGAGAGAATTTTGGGGTCAGACCGCAAAGCTAGAGACAAATTTCACGGTCGATTAGCAGTCTCGTTTCTCAATGGAGTGGTTCTGTGCTTCTTGGGTGTCTCCTTTAATTCATGCGATAGTTTTTAAGACATGGCAACTGCTGTTGCAGCATTTTCTTAAAGAATTGTGGAAATTTAATGGTGTGAAGGAGGACTTGGCAACATCAGTTCATATCTCACCAATGCTCCTGGTAAAAGGGTCCTGGTACACTAGGATGACTAAAAAAAATAAAAAATAGTCTTTTATATTTTGTTCGGTTCCTAGGGGAAAATTTGGGGGGGGAGAGGGTATCAGCCAAAGAAGCTTAAATCTGACTTTTTCACTCTTGTTTATTGTAGCACAGGCTAGTTGGAGAATCAGTTTGGTGTGATGGTTAAGGCATCAGGCTAGAAACTAAAGGATCATGAGTTACAGTCCTACCCTAGGCACAAACCATGGCCTTGGGTCAGACACTTTCTTTCAGCCCTAAAAAGGAAGTAGTGGCCTTTTTGGTTTTCACAATCTTGCCAAGAAAACAGGCAGAGACTTGTCCGGGTGATTGCCAGGAGTCAACACTGCCTTGAAGGAGCCAAATAAAATAAAATAAAAGATCTTAATGCATTGGAGATGCGAGATTCATTGTCAACTGCTTTGATCAAACCAAATGCCATTTTTCTGTTCCTGCCTCCAAATCTTAAATGTTGCATACCAAATGTTCTGAGAATCATGATGTGTTCTTGCTGCATTGACTTTTTTTTTTTGTTCTTTCCGAGCATGAATATAGATAGCTAGAAGAGAACATTTTGTTCAGCTCGGGCAGCTTTTCTTACCTTTCCGTGTCAAGCAACACTGCCCTGAAGCCTTTTTCTGTCTTTCTTTCTTTTTTTACAAAACTGTTGACATTGTAACAGATTGATCTTCGATGCAACGGAATAGCCTTTTGTCCCATTAAGTCTTCAACTTAATGGTTCATTTAGTGACCATTCAAAGTTACGATGGCGATGAAAAAAGTGACTTACAAGCGTTTTTCACAGGATAGTTGCAACATCCCCATGGTCACCTGATCAAAATTCAGGTTGCTTGGCCACCGGCTCATATTTATGACGGTATTGCAGTGTCCGGGGTGTGTGTGTGATCCCCTTTTGTGACCTTCTGACAAGCAAAGTCAATGGGGAAGCTAGATTCACTTAACAACCGGCTTACTAACTTAGCAAGTGCAGTGATTCGTTTAACAATCGTGGCAAGAAAAGTCGTAACTCACTTCGCGAATGTTTCCCTTAGCAGAATACATTTTGGGCTCAATTGTGGTCGTGACTCGAGGACTACCTGTATTCAGAGCTTGGTTGTTTTCTTGCAGGTGTGGCATTACTAAACTAGAGAATATCACACTTTGATTTTTCTAGGCTTGCTTACGTCGCAGGACGTGAAGGGCACATGTTAAAGGTTTTATCCTACATCAGCGTTAAACGTTTAACACCGGCACCTTCAGTTATATTTTATGTAAGTATAATATCTCAGATAGCAAAATAAAAGTTTCCAGCTTCAAATAAAAAAAAAATCTATCAAATTTGGGTCTATAATTTAATTTGAATAGAACAATGAGTTTGGAGGTCTTCTATAGCAGGGGACTTTGGAGGTCTTCTATAGCAGGGGTCGCCAACCTTTTGGACCTCAGGGACCACCAAACTCATAATTTTAAATCCCATGGACCAGGGACCCTGGGAAAATCCCCCCAAAAGTCTGCAGGAAAGTTCCCCAACCCCGTTTTCCTACCGATCGATCATTCTTTATTTGGGATTGCAAGATACCGTCTCCAGCTGCGTTCTCAGGGGGAGAGACTTTTGTCTTCATGCAAGGAAAGCAGCAGAAGCCTTTCTTTCTCTCGCCCAAACTCCGCCAGAAATTAGTCTTTGTGAGACTTGTTGTGCTGGCACAGCCTCTTGGAGCAGGAAGCCTTGCAGGGCAGAGTTTGGGGGAGGGAATGAAAGACTTTTGCTGCTTTCCTTGCAGGCAGCCAAAAGCAAAAGAATGAAGCGGAAAGAAGCAGCCCGATGGCCAGGCAAGGCGCATGGGGCAAGTTCCCCCCTCTCTGCCCTTTTTCCCACCTCCCCTCACTACCTCGTGTTGTTCACAATGCGACCCAAGCCTTGTGTTCCCACGCAGCCTGGATTGCTTTAGGGGCGATTCTGTGGACCACCAAAATTTTCTCGTGGACCACCAATGGTCCCCGGCCCACTGGTTGGCGACCACTCTTCTAAACCAACCTCCGACCACTGTCCTAGACCAACCCTATTCCATTTCAGATACATTTTCTTGAAGGATCCTTGAAATCTCACACTATTCCTTATTCATATTCATTCTTATTCTTCTAGAGATCTCTCTAGCGATCATGTATTAAGAAATAGCAAAGAGAACTGCATGTTGGAAAACAGTTTTAAGAGTCGATCTTTCATAACTAATCGTGTCTGTTACAGCTGATGCTTCCCTGAAAATAATAGACAGGTAGTCCTCAACTTAGAACAGTTCATTTAGTGACTGAAGTTACAACAGCACTGAAAAAAAGTGACTTGCGGCCATTTTTCGCACTTATGACCGTTGCAGTCATGTGATTAACATTTGGATGCTTGACAACCAACTCACATTGTGACGGTTGCAGTGTCCTGGAGTCATATGATTCCCTTTTGCGACCTTCTGACAAGATTCACTTAACAACGGTGCTTCTCATTGAAGAACTGCAGCAATTCACTTAACGAATGTGATGAGGAAGGTGGCAAAACTCACTTAGCCAGTATCTCGCTTAGCAACATAAATTTTGATTGACCTCGATTGTGGCCATTAAGCTGTGAATGGAACACGTGGAATTAAAAACTGGCCGCTGCATTTGTGTCTCTTCTCCAAGACCGTGAAGCCTGCATTTTCTCGGCAGCTCCTTCCTGTCACACATCTTCCTGTTTTCTTCCGTTTTTTCAGGGTGCAGTAGCATTTTTTTATGTCCTCCCAGGAGACATCGATACCCTCATTAACTACTTCAGCTTTGCAGTCTGGTTCTTCTATGGCTTAACTATCTTGGGACTGATCGTTATGCGCTACACCAGAAAAGATCTGGAAAGGCCTATCAGAGTAAGTATCAGCCCAGAAAAGTGTTTCATTGGGCCACCATTCCTCACCTTCCCGTGCAAGCAAGCTTTGCCAAATTACGTCCAGTTCCCTAACAATATTTTTGCTTTCTCCTACAGATACCACTGATCATCCCTTTTGTTGTGGTGCTAGTGGCCATCTTTCTGGTTCTGGCACCTATTATCAGTCAGCCTGAGCTTCCATATTTGTACTGTGTCCTATTTATTTTTAGCGGACTTATTTTTTACGTTCTTTTCATCCATTATAAGTTTGGCTGGGCTCAAAAAATCTCAGGTAAGTGCGTGGTTTTATGCGGATGGTTTCCACCTTAAATGGAAGACAGATTTTTCTAAAAAGAAGAAAGAAAAGTTTAGCCCATTTTCCTGTTCCCAAGGAAGCAATAGAACGAATGCAGTCCTTAAAATATTCATTAAAAGAGGTGATAGGGGTGAATGGAATTGAGCAAAGCAGAGCATCAATAAAGCAATGAAAGTTAATTCAGCTTTGGAACTACCCAAGAATGGAGGTTTTATAAATAACCACACTGAACTTTATTGCAAATGGAAGCCGCTGGGGAATCATTAGCAAGTCTGCTAAGTTCTGAAATCCAAATGAAGGTGGATTTCGCATTCAATTGCCAGCTCATTCTCTTTCCCTGAAACTTCATTTATGCGCTGATGATGTTACCTAGTTTGGATAACAAAACATTTGTAAACAAAAAACAACCAAACTGAAAGAGCACCAAAGACTCATTTCAACCTCGGCCTTTTATCGGTACACAGCTGCCCCTTTTAAAGCATCATAGAAATCTTAGGTCAACCCTTTTATCTCTTTCCTAGAATAGGAAAAAAAAAAATGAATTCCAACTTCTTCCTTTAGAATGTTTTTGAAGACTTTCCTTATTTTTAAACTGATGGCACTTGTGGGTACCTGCTTACAGATGTTTGTCTTGTCAGAATGGAATTTGAAAAGTTGGATATGTGAAGTGATAAAAGTCCCATTTGTTCTTTTTGATGACGGCTTCCTAAAGTATTCCTTCACATGTATCAAAGATCAAGAATTGTGCCCCTGAAATACCAGGCAAGGATGCCTCTTTAGGCCTCTGCTGGTTAGTTACTATGCTAAATCGGGACTTAATTTTCTTAAGTTAAAGGCTTTGCTGAATTGAAAAGCATGCCATGGAATTGAATTTCAGTGGAAAAAACGGCTTCTCTACTAATGGGGTGGTTTTATTGGGGGGTGGTCAGACAGTGAAGCAGACAGTGAAGTTGGGAAGAAAACTACACTGAGTTTTAGTTTAAGATGACTTCAGTTCAGCATTTACCCTCTGCTAACATCAGACAGCAATATACCGTTAATGTAGAATGCTGAGGACACAAGGATTTGTGAAGAGATCTCTAAATGGATCTTGTTAGCTTGATCACAACCAGGTTCATGCAGTCAACCCTGATTGGAAACGTCTCCAGAAAAAGAGAAAATATTAAAGTAATAGAGTATCTTTAACTCTGATAACCTCTGTATTTCAGAGCCTATCACCATGTATCTTCAGATGCTGCTGGAAGTCGTTCCATCGGAAGAAATTATTGAATGAAAAAAAAATTCTATTTTTCCTTCTGAAACAGGGCAGAAACAGAATCTTCAAACTAGTTCCATTTTGCCCAAGCAAAATTTAGGGCTGGTGGTTTACGGAATATGCACGAGACAGCAAAGATCTTACAACATGTATGAGGATGGCAAAGATCTTAACAAAGATTTTTTTTTTTCATATTTACCGTGACTTACTGAGGAAGGGGGATATTTTTCGCATCCCTTATGGTTTAAAGATTTATAGCCAAGCGTGGGAAAATCAAGAATGGAAACGGGGAGTTTCCACTACTAAATTCAAAATGAAAAGCATTTAACAACTGAGAATTACCTTTTGGGCAATCTCATAGGACAATGTGTCTGAGCTACCTGTTAACCAACACAACAGAAGAGGCCAACTCCTGCATCAAGTAGGCTAGAGCCATATCCAAATGTCAAGGAGAAGCAAGAAGGATAGAGATGTTTGCCTCTAAAACCTGAGGAAGTCAACAAGTCTATCCTTGGCCTCAAGAGAGCTTGAGACAGTGCAATGCTTTCTCTGTATTAAAAGCATTTTGCAAGATCAGTGGGTGGGATAATAGGAGTTTATTGGCCTGGCATGAGGTCTTAATCCTCACAGCCTAGACAGGAATTGTCTACACTTTTCCTCCGGTGACATCCAAGCCTGTTAATTTTCATTCCTGGGGAGCTTTAACTATGAGGTTGATGCAGAGTGTTACCTTCTGGACTTTTCAGTGTTGGATGTTTAAGAAACGAGGACAACCGCATCGCACCCCAAAATCTAATTATCAAACTACAATTGAAAGATAACAAAGGAGTTTGTAGCATTTAAAAAAGACTGGTGAGATTTATTACTGCAATTTTGAAAATCTGTTAGGGTTAGGATGTCACTCCTCCAAACATGCACGAACAGTATCATTTTCTTTTTAGAAAATACCAAGTATGGGAGAATCCAGGGCCATATCATAGCTGGAACCACAGACTTTTTACCGTTATTGAATATTAATTTTTGAAAATTACTCAGGGGCTTTTATAAAATCCAAGACACTCTCTTTCAGAACTGTTCCCTAAAGGTTGCAGTTTCAATATTAGCCTCTGGGACTATTTTGACTCTATAGTAGTTTCAAGCCACAAATAATAAAAGATTTTACAAAACAGAGGTTAATCATTTTAAATTTTAATGAACACTTTTTTTTTCTCAGAAAGACAACTAACGGTTAACAGGACCGATATTAATTCAGAGAAGGGCCAAGTATTGGATTTATCTGAATGCAAAATTATAAACTTAGGTTGTTTGTAGACTTGTGCTTCCTTTGTTGTTTCGATAAACTTTGCACAGCTACAGAAGTAGAACAATTGGATTGTACAGTAACTATAGATTTTCAGAGAACTAGCTTGTATATTCTAACACAATTTCTCAACCTTTATAACTTTGCTGGCTGAGGAATTTTGGGAGTTGAAGTCCATACATCTTAAAATTGCTGGGGTTGAGAAACACACTGTCAATAACCTTTTGCAAAACTTCCTATTCTGTGTAAGTTGCATCTATAATTACAGGTTTTCTGTATTCAGATTTTCCAATAAATGATATGATACGTGATACGCTTTTATTTTCTTCTGCTCAAGGAAGAAATATGTGATGTTTTGGTTGACCCAGCTGATATATTGCAATGCCACAACAAAGCTAAACACTTCAAAGCAAAACCAGGTATCTGAACATTTTCTGAAACAAATATACAAAACTTTGTGTATTTGAAACTATTGTGAAAAAAGAACCAAAAGTTATTCGTTTGTAATGTTATATTACTGCTTTACCTCTCACAAAGGTAAAGGTAAATTATCTCATCATAGCAACTAGACTGAATTAGCATTACCCATTTTACATTCCTTAAGAACCGAGTTACAATAAATGATCAGCCTATCCTGTTAGCACCTTATAGCATTACAAAACACAAAACTCAGATTTTATTGTATTTTTTTAAAAAAACCAAAAAAAAAAACAAAAAACCAAACATGCTTCTTTGTGAAGTATTTTGGTATAATTGCAACTGAAAAGCAATTTTCAATACTGTACCTGTCCTGGTCTAATTGTTAAATTTGATGTAATTATCAACTTGTTTATCAAATTAAATTTCACTCAAAGTTGTTAAGATTCATTTGCAGCGAGCATGCTTAGAATTATAACTGTCAATAAACAGCAAATGTGGCACCCCATAGAAGTCCCATTGTCAACATTTTTAATAAAATGCTGAGACTGTATCACTATGAAAAAGGCATCCGATGCACAGGCAAGGGGTTTTGTACTATCTATTTTAGATCCTTTAACCTTGTAGGGGATCAAAGACTAAAGGCCAAGATATAATTAACAAGAGGATAAATCACTCTCTGAATCACTGTCTTTGGAAGATTCTTCTTCCTCCTCCTCTTCTTCTTCGCACACCCCTATAGGAATCTGATACACTTTCTTAGGACTTGATGCTGATGGAGAAAATCACAGTGTTGTTATACAAATGTATGAATACAGACTTTTTAAGAATACATTTATAAGCCAGTTTCCAACTTTACCATGAAATACACAGTATAATCTGCAAACAGATCCCTGCATTAGTGCTATGCAAGCATAAATTGGCCTGTGACTCGATTGACTTCTATGGGCAAGATACAGAGGCTCATGGAAGAGACCTATCCGATCTAATTACAGGCCATTCTCAACTTACCTTTTGTTAAGTGATCGTTCAACTTACAACGGCACTGAAAAAAATCGAGTTATGGCAGGTTTTCATATTTAGGATCTTTAAAGCACCCCGTAGTCATGTGATCAAAATTTGGATTGGTTGCAAAAAGGTTGCAAAATGGGATATATTCACTTCACTGTCTTGCTTAGCAAACAGAAATTTGGGCTCAATTGTGGGCGTAAGTTGAGGATTACCTGTATCTCCATCTCCAGTGTGGTAAAATGAAATGTGGATACCTGTCTTCCCCAGAAGAGTTTGCAAAAAATACAGAAGGGCTTCCCATCCCTTTAGACGTGAAGATACTGCACATAAAACAATGAACTGCTTACCTATACAGAATGGGCTTCTTTCCTCATTATCATCCAAGTAATCAAAGTCAAACGATACATGATGGTTCTGTTGGCAAATTTAAATGCCTCATTACACCATGCAAATGCTTTAGGAACAATCTCTCTCTCTCTCTTTTACTATTTACAACTCACTTTCTCTTTTAGCAAGTTGCACCAAGGTTCCTTCTTCACTTTTACAAGGAGTATGGTGGGCTCGTCGCCCTTAAGGACGCACGTTGATTTCTCTCTGAGGATGCTTCTCTGCAGCTCCATATTGGCCAAATAAAATTTGCCGTTTGCCGAAGCGCTGCACAAATGTTAAAATATGTGTTTGTCAAAAAGCGATAAAACCGTGCTTCGAAAAGATTTTGACAATACAAATCAATCTACCTGAAAGCGATCCTCTGTTCAAAAATCCTGCAGTCGTAATTACTAATATTTTGCAATTTTACCTTTACAACAACAGCGTCTTGCTTATCAAACCATTTTATTGTTGGGTGGAAGCTGAAATGTTAAAACAGTGCATTAAAGTGGAGTTTTCAAATATGAATGCTGCTCGTATACGAAGTTAGATGCAATACTCATGAAGTAACTTAGCTTATGAGCAGAATAATCTCAATCAAATTGGTCTCTTCTGTCCCGCCCCACCCCAAAATCAGCAAAACAAAGCATCCAACTGAAAAGCCGAATATTTATTCATTGACTGAGATCTTGGCCATGACCCCAATCCAACAGTTGAACTGCTTTACCCTACCAGTTAGATATGTAATTGCATTTTGCACAGATAGATGTAACTGTTCAAGCTTTACATTATAAAACTAAAAATAAATATGCCCTGAAAGATACAGTGTTATCAAGTAGGGAAAAAACATTTAAGGAAAAAATAATTACATATTGAAATTGGAAGAGTAAAATGTTAAAAAAGATTTTTTTTTTTTTTTGAAATCCCATGTGGGAAAAATAAACATTATTTGAATCCAAAGCCATGCAGCCACAAAACAATATGCATAATGAGTGAAGAAAAAAAAAAGGAAATCAATTTTGGGGAATTTGCAGTTAGTTTGTGTGTGTGTGTGTGTGTGTGTGTGTGAGTGAGTGAGAGAGAGAGAGAGAAAGAAAGAGAGAGAGAGAGAACTAACTCTTCTAGTTCTTCAAAAGAGTACATGATTTACGTGTCAAATTAGATATTTTTCACCCACTGCTCAAACAACCCTAACTTTGGACTTTCTCTGGGAAGTTTTAAAACTTTGCAGTTGGAGATCTGCCAGGAGCCTTCTAAAAGCAGCCCTTTGAACCCAGGATAGACAAGGAGAGAGCAAGAAAAACATTACCCTCCACCCTTCTTCATAGAACTAAGGCCTGTATATAAGTCCCATCAAATAAAGGTTGATACCATTTAGTTGAAATCTGCAGAATGTCTTCGTTGTTCTTATTTTGCGCCGTTTCATCTACTTTAAGAAATAAAACAAGTTAAATTCGCATGGCATCTCTCTTTACCAGATTTCAATGGGTAAAACTGAACACAATGTTCCAACTGCATTTAAATTAATTAGAAAAGTGGTTTCAAGGTAAAGATATCTCACAAAAGAAAAATAGTCCATATCTCAGTATATTTCAAATGGCAACCATCAGCACTATTATTGCTGAAGCATGCATATATATACACAGACAGAGAGAGGGGGGGGAGAGAGAGAGAGAGAGAGAGAGAGAGAGAGAGAGGAGAGGGAGAGAGAAAAGTTTGCATACATATTTTAATTAACCCTCTGCAGTCTTATCATTAGGGATCAGAATTTTCACAGAACATAAAATAATACAGTTAGAAGGGACCACGGAGGTCTTCTAGTCCCACCTTCTGCTCAAGCAGGACACTCTGTTATCTTTCCTGTTTCTCAGAACAAAATTCCTCCTGTGGGTATTTACTCTATTCCACCCGTTCATTTGCTACATCGTACTTACTACAGTGATTTTCTAAAGACACTTGAGAATAACCATCATGGATGATATCTTGGCTGTGCTGCGATTTCTGTACAACGGGCAAGGGCTGTTTGCTTGAGGTCTCTGAGCTCAGAGTTGCAGGATTTGAGACTTTCTGCTCAACAGGTTCAGCCTCCTCACTTCTTTCATCCGTGGGGGGATTTAATCTGAAATGGACAGAGAATTTCGTGGCTGAAATGTTGAATCAGCAGAGTTTTTCAGCCAAGAGAAAACAGATTTAGCTTCAAACAGCATATGTTTTAAAATTCTCACATCCTTTTATTTTATTTTTGCTAATGCCAAAGAAGCACCTGTCTTCTATTTTGCTGCTAGCGACAGGAGAAAAAAAACAAACACGCTACAACGTTGATGCTCTCAAATGGCCTTGGATTTTGCTGATTAGACAGGTTTGTTGTTATAGAAATGGCCAGTACAAAAGTAGAAAGTTGAGTTTCATGTTACTACTTTATTCTACTGCAACCAAAAGGAATTGGAAGTCAATGCTTCCCTTTTCCCCTTTCTCCTACACTTCTTTCCCTTTCCCTCTTTTATTTTCCCTCTTTTAATTTTTCTTTGCATTTCGTATTTTGATGCATTAATAAAATATTCAAAGAGAGATACTGTCAAGTGGTCTGACTGCAAGAATTTGGTGGCAGGGAAGCCAGTGTGCTATGAAAGGAAGCACATACTATGACTCCTGTCAAAAATCTTTCCATCGGCTGTAGGTTTTTCCAGAGACATTAAGGAGGCCAACCACTCAAAATGCACTGTAGTTTTTCTTTGGTAATTCATAAAAACATACCAGAATAAAAGGGAAATGCACAAACACTGAAAGGTCTATCTATTCCCGGGAGATCTATTATAGTCACCCAGCAAGACTCAAAAATTGAGAAGAATCTCCCAGAAAAATCTGAACCTACCTGGGCTTCAGTCTTAGGAGAAACCTTCAGTCAAAACAAGCATTAAGCCATTAGAATACAGGTAGTTCTCAACTTACAACCATCCGTTTAGTGACCTTCGATGTTACAATAGCACTGAAAGAAGTGACTTATGACCAATTTTTACACTTATGGCCATTGCACCATCCCCATGGACACGTGATCCAAACTCAGGTGTTTGGCACCTGGCGTGTATTTATGACTGTTGCACTGTCCTCTGGCCTTGTGATCTCACCGTTTGTAACCTTCCCAGCTGTCTTTCGACAAGCCAAGTCAATGGGGGAAGCCAGATTGACTTAATGGTCCTGTGATTCACTTAACAACACAGCGATTCGCTTCATTGTGGCAAAATTCCGTAAATGGAGGCCCAACTCACTTAACCACTGCCTTGCTTAGCGCAAATACACAAATTCTTTGTTTTGCCATGGATTTAACATTATCAGCTGCTGCGCTTTTATCCAGTATTTCAGGGCAACGCATGCCATGTTTCTTAAGATCACACTATTGATCATATATCGAGATATTTTGTCCAGCAAAAGTACGTGCTCTCCTCTTCTGAAATTTAGGAAGGAAAAAGATCCTAACACATATCGTTTTTTTAATAGAAGCATTTTTACCCTTTCTCCAGCTGATCAGCTGTAATGTTTAACAATACCTCTTTTATTTTTTTAAAAAAAGAATGTGCAAACATTGAAATACTTTTATCTAATAAGGACAAAAACATTTCGCTAGAAAGCCATTCTCTAGCCAGTTGGAAAGAGAAGAGCTTTATTCTTAGTTCTTTGCCACCCCCTAGTGGGTAGCAAGGTTTAAATTTTTGTGGAAGTTTGTAGACAGGAATGGAGCTTTCTGGCAGGAAAATGGAAATGTGGAGCTTCCAACCATGATCACCTGTGCCCTGAGAAGGGAGGCAGGATGATTCGCAGGAGAAGGTCTCCTGAAAATACACACAAGAGGCATTTTCTCTTCCTTGATTTGGGCCCACCACGCCTTCATTTGTGTGCTCAAAAGAAGTGTTGCTCTCCTCTTTATGAAGTGATATGAAAAGTCTAAGAGCAACACAGGGGAGAAGACACTGAGATTTCACAAACTACCTCAAAGCAGTGACTTTAATTAAACGACTCCCTATAATATGAGCAAATAATTAAAGTCTCTGAAACAGAAGAACAAAGAAAGGATGCTTTCAAGTCTAAAGCTATCATTTCTAAAGTTTTAAAGCTATCGGGGTTCTTGACCTATTAATCTCTTATAAAATAAAAATGTCTTTTGATGTGTTCTTTACATAAGGACTGTGCTTGTTATTACGCCCGGCCACCAACAGTGGGTGGTAGGTAGGAAACCCATGGCTGTATTTGCAGAACTGGGGGAGTGCCCTATCCTTACTCCTTGGCGTCTGGAGTAACCTAATGTCAACCATGCATTCAAGGGACTACTTATTTCCTGAAACAGAGACAGATCAACACATATCAGAGCTATAAATATCCAGCTTAACCTCATGAATTTTATCCTTACCTCCCACAACCATATTATAGGGCGTGAAACTATATACCAATGTAGTTCTTTAACTAGTATGATCGCAACATGATTCTGAACAGCCACCATCCAGTTTTAGTGCACGCACCCAGTAATTATCCATAAAATATATCTTACAATGCAGGCTTCTCTTTTTTCTCATGGGGTATTTCAGCCTCATTAAATAATTTCTCAAGTTCCTGTATATGCTCAGGATTGTCCACTCCCAATCCAGTAGATAGGATTTCAGAGCGAATATTATATTCGTTGATTGAAGTTTTCAGGTCTTGAAGTTTAGTGACTCGAATCTAGAATTTAAAATAACAAACAAACAAGGGACTTTTTTTTTTTTGCAGGCTTATTCTTTGAGGCTCCAAATTATTGCTTGGTCCTACTTATGGCCACAATCTCATCCTTTTATTGTTTTATTCGTTCTCTTAGAAGATGAGTATCTACAGAGACTGCATTTTAAATTTTGGACATTCCTAGACCGAGCCAGATCTTACTGTCCTTCTCTTGGTTCTAAGATTTAAGTTTCAATAATGTAAAAAAAATAAAATACAAAAAGAAAGCATTTTTGTTGTTGAAAATTAGAATTACAAGCTACTGATCATATCTATTACCCAGAAGAAACTACCTGTTCACTCTCATTTCAAAACCTGGGAAAACTCTCAAAACGGGGAGTTGACTTACCATTCATTAAGTGACTGTTTAAAGTTACAGCACAAGTGATAAAAATGACTTACAACCAATCCTTGCACTTATAATTACTGTAGCATTCCTCCCCCCCCCCCATGGCCATGTGATCGAAATTAGGGTATGCTTGGCAACCAGCCCATATTTACAACATTCCAGAGTCACGTGATTGCCATTTATGACCTTCCCAGCTGTCTTCCGACAAGCCTAGTCGATGGGAGAAGATGGAGTTGCTTAACCACCACGTGATTCACTCAACAACAACTGCAGTGGTTCACTTCCACGTGGCCAAAAAAAAAAAAAAGGCTGTAAAAATCAGGCGTGGCTTGCTTGATAACCGATAGCTTAGCAATGGAAGTTCTGGCCCCAACTGTGGTCTTAAGTCAAGGGCTACATCTATTGCAGGTAGCCCTTGACTTACAGCAGTTCATTTAGCGACTGTTCAAAGTTACAATGGCACTGAAAAAAGTGACAATGGCAGTGATTCATTGAACAAATGCGGCAAGAAAAGTCGTACAACGGGACAACCTTCACTTAACAAACGTTTCACTTAGCAACATAAATTTGGGGCTCAACGGTGGTCATAACTTGAGGACTACCTGCATTTTCAAAGAAAGGAAATAAGGAACAGTTGAATTCTGCATTACATACCACCGGATCTACCCAAATTGTATTTCCCAGGACAAGAGCTACTTTGGCTTCATGTGGTTTTCCTCTGATTTTGTCATTAATGCATCTGGATACCTAACAAAAAAACAAGAAACAAAGGCAATCTTCAGAAAACAGACAATGTTCCTTTTCAATGACTAAACAGCATTCTCTTTAACAGAAGCTTACTGCAGTAGTGTAGTGTAGCCACAGGGCAAGCAATTATATGAACAGGTGCCTATTAAATATATTAATTAACTCTTAAGGAATTCAGTGTATCCCAGTCATTGTTTGGCACAATGAAAGAATTAAAACTAAAACCAAGGCGGATGGGGGGAAGAGAACCAAATTGGCTGCTTCTTGTTTAAAATCGGGCACTAGGCACCATTTAGTGTGATAGTTCATCAAAACATCTGGAAAAGATTACATTTGGGATTAGTAAGAAAAAAAGTATTCACTGTTTGCAAAGATCAAAAACTAAATCAAACCAACTCCAAATTTTGTCAACTTACTTTTGGATGCCATTCTGCTTCATTATCAATGGGTTTAACCCTACAAACTATGAATTCCACAGCCTGAGGAGGCAACGCTTGAAATTGTTCCGGTAAACTAAGCAAGTGATGATTTTGAACATAGCCAATTCTGCCTTCATCTATGTACTTGATGTCAACGTTGTAAAACGCACTGGGCTCTTCTTTTTGTTCCACGTCTAGCACTTGGACCCTTTAAGAGAATGCAGGGGAAAGACACCAGGAATTTCCAACTATTAAAAAAATGTACAAATTGGCCTTTTATGTACGTGTACAACCTTACCAGAGTGTATGATTCAGCGCAACAAATAGAACTACGCATTCAGTTCACATTCCCTATGTTTACAACCTGCAATCATCTTTTGGCCCCTTAAGATTCTGCTGCTCATGAATAAACAAATTAAAAAAAAACATTCTGCTGCTCAAACAATCCTGTTTGGGGAGATAACTTTAAGGGTGAGAGTTTTCTATAGCCCACAAGGAACCTGGCTATCCCCCTACTTATGGTCCTATTCGTTGCCCTAGTAGTAATCAAGGCAGACCCCAAGAGTGAATCCATGGGCACGGTGCCATTCGGAGAAACAGCACTGTCTGCTTCCATTTCTGATTTAGACCACCACTATACCAGTCATTACACAGATAATCCTCTGATTGTGTCCATTCATTTAGTGGCCATTGTGGAAATTGTGATAGTGGTAAAAAAAAATGGAGGTACATTTGGTTGTTGATGTTCCAGCCATTGCTGCACCCCTAGAATTGGAATCTGGGCGCTCTGCTCGCAGTTGTGACATTGCAGGGAAGCTGAAGTCGCATGATCCCATTTGCAAATTGCAAATTGCTCTGGTAAGTTGCTCCTGCTTTCTCTCTGCAGCCTGCAACTGCATTGTCTCTGCCCTGCCCTCTCGCAGCCTCTGGCATCCCCCCACAACTGTGCACTCCTCATCCTGCACCCCTTAACCCTCATCACATTTTGAAGTTATGGGGGGCAGCTGGGACTGCTCTTGCCATGTGGTGCGGTCCTTTGGCACTGTGCTTTATGACTGCCCTGCTTAACAATGGCTAAATTAATTTATTTCTACAATGCTCCGAGTATCCTACCTGTGGAAAGAATTTTCTTCCCGCAGTCCATACATTGCCAGCTTCTCCACTTTGTCCACTGGGGTACAATTGCTAGATTCCTGATAATAGTCCTTCATCTCTGTTTCAAGAGCTGCGTAGAGATTACCCCATTTCCCTACCACACGGCCTAAGTAGTTTGTGGCATCCACAATAAAAAGAGGCAGTATCTGAAAATAGAAAACACACGTAAAAAGCACTGCATATTTCCCGGAAGTCAACAAAGGAAGATTTCTACCAGTAATTAGATTTACTGTAAATGTCCATTAAAAATGCATCTGTTTTAACTGTTTTCTCCCCATTCTCTTTCTTGTATGAGCCTTTTTTGGGAGGGGAGGGGGGGAAGCTAGCACACAAAGAATAGGAAACTGAAGCAATTCTGCCAAGATCTTCTAAAACAGCGGCCCCCAACCTTTTTTGAACCAGGGACCGGTTTCACGATTATTTATTCTTCCACGGACCGGTACCTGAGTAACATGAGACTCCACCGCCATTGGGACGGCTCTTCGTTCGAAGCCGCCCCCCCCCGTTCGACGAAACTAAGGCGTGAGCACCCAAACACCGCTTTCCAACCGAAAACCCGGAAGCGCCGTTGAAACAAGATGGCGGCGCCCAAGCTTTTCGGCCCGATAAAAAAATGATCCACGGACCGGTCCCGGTCTGGGGACCGGTGGTTGGGGACCCCTGTTCTAAAATAATGTAAGGCATCGTGCAGTTGAGGTGACATCCAGTTGCAGAGAGAGGTATGGTAGGATCAAGAGGAGACAGCAGGAAAAGTGTTTTCTGTGAGAAAGTTGGAACAAGCATCCCAGTCTGAACCGATTTAGAAACCGAAGGTGTTTTGTAGACTCACTGTTATAATTCCACCTGTTTGCAGAGCTTCGTCAGCTACTTTTGAGGGCACATCAATTTGAAGGTTAATGCGATGGCGATCTGGGCAGCGTTTTTTATTTCTGTATGATCGTAAGGAGACAGGGTTAAACAACAAAAGAATATTAGGGTAGCAATTCCAAAATATCGCACTGTTTGGAACCACAGAACAAAGCAAGCAGTTGCGGAAAAGGAATCGATACCATCACAGCTTGCATGGAGAACACGGGGGAAGAAACGTCCACAAAACAAGAGTTTACAAACGTGTCACTGGAGCACCACAGATTGCTATGGGTGATAAATCAAAGGTTCTGTGAATCCCAGGTGAGAGCCACAGAGGGTGTCCCTGCATGTGAACAGTTCACTAAAGGAATCAAGCAAAAGGCTGCATCGCAGTGATACAACACAATGTTTTGCATGGAGCCTTGCCTAAGGCTCAGAAGTTGCTGCGGCAAATCCATGATTTGATGCTGCTGTTCTCCATTCCTTAACAAGTTGTTTTGATAAAAAGCCAGATTTTACACTTCCTTCCTCTGCTACTTGAATAGATCGGGTGTTTCACCTCATCAGAGGATAATATGATGTATCAGCAGCCAGAAAAATTCTCCCAAACTGCTGCCATTAGACTGCTGTCTGCATGTTTTGCTAAGTTATCCCCTTATAGCAGGAGAACAAGGTAAACAACTGCTGAAACTAATGGCCTTGGCCCAAAGGTGCTTTTCAAAAGGCAACTGGGCTTTCTTTTGCCTTGAAGAGGTTTTGGTTCTCATGCAGGAAGCTGAACTGAAGAAAGAAGCTTCTTGGATGAGAAGCGAAATGTCTTCAAGGAAAACAAAGTCCAGTTGCCTTTCGAAAAAGCAGCTTTGGGACAACCATGACTTGGATGGCCGAGAATCTCCATAACAATAAAATGGCCTTGGCATTTCCTTACTTGCATATTCCATAGGCCTTAACGGAAGAACAAAACGGCTGCCCGCTTCTCTTTTCCTCTTTGGCTTCCAACACTCCCCTGGTAAAGTTGTACAAGTCAGGGGGGACGAAAGCTTCTGCCCGTTCCAAATAATTCAACACTCCAACTGCATGGCAGGCATTTTTCTCTGTCAACAGCAAGATGGATTTGGCTTTGCTCTCTTCTTTTCCCAGTGATGGACTCTTTGCACGGAGGGAAGAAAAATGTCAGAAGAACAGAAGAAGAGAAGTATTACATTGTGAGTTGGACAGAAAATTCCAGGCATAAATTCAAAATCTTTTTTTTTTTTTTGGGGGGGGGTGGGGAGGAGGAAGGAATTAATAAGTAGAGTTTTTGGTAGAGCGAGAGGCTCAATGGCCACTGGAGTGTATTAGAGAGAAAAGAGACCCAGTGAGAGCTTTTCCATTTGAAATTGCAAAACTGTATTTCATGCAGACAATTTATTAGGATTTACTCAGACCTTTTCTACTGAATTTTGGAAGTTGGCAGACAGGCCATGTAAGCGGGCACCAAAGATTCTTGGAGTTGGTGGAAAGCTGAAATGAATGACACGGGTTGCGTCTGTAAATTTTACAGCTGCTGTGCAGTCATCGGTTAAAACTGGAAACAAAAATCAGAAGGTCCATAATGCAAAAGCCTCTTTTTACGTGCTGTCAAAAACTGGAAAGAAAATCCGTATTTCTAGATACATCTAGCTCACTTTATAATCAGCACAAACCAGAGGTGGTATTCAGCAGGTTCTGACCAGTTCTGGAGAACCGGTAGTGGAAATTTTGAGTAGTTCAGTGAACCGGCAAACGCCACCTCTGACTGGCCCTGCCTCCATTAATTCTCTGCCTCCCATTGAGTCCCGGTTGATCGGCTGGGTCTTCTTTGGTTGCCCTGCACAGGAGAACGGAGCTGAAAAGCAGGTTCGTGGGGTGGGGAGGGAATGGAGATTTTCAGTATCCTTCCCCTGCCACACCCACCAAGCCACACCACGCCCACAGAACTAGGAGTAAAATTTTCTGAATCTCACCACTGGCACAAACCCCCCAGGATTCTGTAAGCTTAGTTCTAACATAAAGACTCATCTGCTGATTCTTAAATTAAAGGAATGTTCCTGCATATCGCTTTCAGACTACTAATTAGTTACTTGGGAGGAAGCTTACAAATAAGGCAAACCACATCCTTTATAGGCAGAAAATAACCACCTGGAGCAGGTAGACAAGATGGGTTAATAGAAGCATCGAGAATAAATACTGTTCTTACTACCGTATTTGCCGGCGTATAAGACGACTTTTTGCCCTGAAAAGATGCCTCCAATTGGGGGTCGTCTTATATGCCGGGTCGTCTTATACGCCGACAAATAGTAATTGGGAAGCACTGCGGCTGCCCGCGGCTGAGGCACTTTGCGCACCGTGGAAGCGAATCCCGTGAAGCCGAAAGGAGCAGCCAGCCTTCTCCCAGCTCCCAAGGAAGCGAGGCTCGCACCGCCCGAGCTCCGCTGAGGTATCCGGCTGGGGCTGTCAGGAGTTGTTACCGCTGGCGCGGCTCCGCGGCTCCAGTCCCGCATTGCCTCGGGAAGGGAAAGGTTTTGCGGCTCTTCCTTTTTGCCTTTCCCTTCCCGAGGCAGCGGGACTGGAGCCGCGCAGAGCCGCGCCAGCGGTAACAACTCCTGACAGCCCCAGCCAGATACCTCAGCGGAGCTCGGGCGGTGCGAGCCTCGTTCCTTGGGAGCTGGGAGAAGGCTGCTGCTCCTTTCGGCTTCACGGGATTCGTTCCATGGTGCGCAAAAGTGCCTCAAAAAAAAAAGTGCAAAAGTGGAAGGCGTGCGGAAGAGGGGCGAGTATATAACAAACTATATTTTGAGTGGAAATGTTGGGGGTCGTCTTATACGCCGGGTCGTCTTATACGCCGGCATATACGGTAATTCCATCTCTTGTTTTTCATTATAGGATTAACTCCTACCCTAAGGATTAATGAGGCCATCATTATAGCTGATCACAACAGAATTGACGCCGGTCTTAATCCAAAATTGAAAAATGCTTTATAAGTTAGACTATAAAACCATAAGTAGAGAACTAAAGAGTCAATTGGTTTTGGAGAAAGAGCCTAGAGAAGATACTTACCCAATACAACATGGGTTCCAGGGCTGATTGTTTTGTTCCACTGCTCTACAATATAATCAGAATGAAATCCAATTCCCGGGTTCATTTTCAAGCAAAAGATTGAAATGCTCTCTACCGCCTGATCATAAAAATGAGGATGCAATCAAGTTATATAATATGCAATATAAGAGAATTTTTGTTAAAAGCTTGGTCGATAGAAAATAACTGAGTCATATAATGTGATTCATTTATTTGGATCCGAGTCCATCCATTATTGCTTAGTTTTCTATTACGATGCCCTGAACAAACCATGCCTCACATCCTTTCTTAGCTTTGTTTAAATGCAGGTTCTAACACAGGGGCATCCAACCGTGGCAAGTTTTAGGGAAGGAGATACCTTGTATACCATGTCTCTTTCTTCCACACAACTTGTAAAAATCAGCGTCTTCTGAGCATCTGTAGGGGTAAAATCTAACGTTTGAAGTAAAGTAGAGATCCGGTCACACTCAAGGCAGAGCTGCACAACCTGAAATTACATGTTACTCAAATGTGTTAGAATGTAAATAGTTCCTCATTTTAAAAAAAAGCCTTTTGGCAAGTGATTTAGAGATGCAAACCTAACCCCATCAGGATTATTTTCTTAGGCAGAATCCACAATCATGTTTTTTTATACACAGTCAAGGACCAAAAGATAGAAATCCCCAATGGTCCAGCTGACACTCAGTTTGATCCTTTGATCTGAGTGAACAAAGTAGGTAGTCCTTGACTTACAACTGCAATTGGGCCTAAATTTTCTACTGCCAAGTGAAACATTTCTCAAGTGAATGTTGCTCCATTTTACGACTTTTCTTGCCATGGCCGTTAAGTGAATCGCTGCAGTTAAGTTAGGATCACGGTTGTTAAAAAGAATTTGGCTTCCCCAAATTGTGGCAGAAGATGATCACATGACCCCCGTCCTAAATAGGAATCAGTTGCTGAGCCTCTGAATTTTGATCACATGATCTTGGAGATGCTGCAACGGCCATTAAGTGTGAAAAACAGTCGTAAGTCACTGTTTTCAGTGCCGCTGTAACTTTGAACAGTCACTAAATGAACTGCTGTAAGCTAAGGACTACCTGTACTGAATTCTAGAGATGCCATAACACATTATTTTTTGCACAGAGGAATCTTTTACCACCTGGACACTCTTATATGCCACGAGCTGAGCAGCACAGAAATCTGACAATTTTTATGATTTACTTTTTATGCTTTTACCTACTAAGAGCTATCTCATTTGGTGCCTTCGCCAAATCCAAACCCGCTATTATATAGACAAGAGATATGTAAAAAAACCTTTTACCTGTTGCACTTTCCCATATATGGCAGCTTCTCCCATGGAGGTGATTACAATATATGGATCATTCATGAATTCTTTTGTTAAAACTTCTATATTTTTGTCCCAGTGGTTTCCAACAGCAACAATCTGCTGCGGCACAAACTCCTTTTCTTCAACGCTCAGGTTAGATTTGTAGTATTGTAAGATAGTAAGTGTCTGTAAACAGGGATTAAAGTTTCGTTTATACTTTGTCATTGCACCTCGTACAACAAAATTAGTTTTTCAGCCTTTTTTTCCCATAATTTTCACCGTTTCATAATTATCTTCTGCCTTTACAATAGAGAATTGCTATTCAGGAGATTATGAATGGAAATGATGGGACAAGAAAGCAACTTCTTACTAGCTGCTCTTTTGAAATGAACTGGGATTTTGGTATACGTATTGTTAGATATTTACTTGTTCTGTTTTTCTTTCCATTCCATTAAATCAAGTTCAAGCTCTCTGCATCCCAATGAAATGTTTTATTTATAGGGAACAATATAAAAGTACAGCTGATTTTTATTTTTTGGCAGAAGGGAAAAAAATCTTTTCTTCCAATTAAGAGCTATGGTGACATAGTGGTTAGAGTGCAGTACTGCAGGCTACTTCTGCTGACTGCCAGCTGCCTGCACTTTGGCAGTTTGAATCTCACCAGGCTCCAGGTTGACTCAGCCTTCCGTCCTTCCGAGGTAGGTAAAATAAGGACCCAGATTGTTGGGGGCAATTATGCTGACTCTGTAAAAACTTCTTAGAGAGGGCTGTAAAGCACTGTGAAGTGGTATATAAGTCTAAGTGCTATTATTCCTTCATCAGAGGCCAAAAAGTGCTTCCAAGCACAAACTCACCTGCTCCTTGGCATCAGAGAACAATACATCAACTTCATCCAACACCAGATGACACAACCTAAGGAAGAGTAAACTATGATGCTCGAGCAGCCGCAAAAAGATAGGTGGGGTTGTTACCACGATTTCACCTGTCAAATGAAAAGGAAGGCATCACTGAAACGAGCTCATTGGGTTCGAAAGTGGAAATAAAACATTATTAACTTAACTGTTCAAATACACTGACACTAGCTGTACCTCTGAAGGGCACTCTAGCCTGGAGGAAAAGGGGAATTCTGAGGTAATTTGTTATGCTTTAGGGCAGGGGTGTCCAACCTTGGCAACTTTAAGACTTGTGGACTTCAACTCCCAGAATTCCTCAGCCAGCTTTGCTGGCTGAGGAATTCTGGGAGTTGAAGTCCACAAGTCTTAAAGTTGCCAAGGTTGGACACCCCTGCTTTAGGGCTTAGAGTTATGTCTTTTACAAACCTCGTTACCTGAAACAAAGAAAGCTTTCATTTGAGGTAACCCTCAACTTATGACTACAATGGAGGCCAACATTTCTGTTTCTAAGCCAGACAGTTGTTGAGTGAGTTTTGCCTAATTTTACTTTTCCTTGCCACAGTTAAGTGAATCACCGGCGGCTGTTAAGTTAATAACACGGTTGTTAAGTGAATCTGGCTTCCCCAACTTTGGTTGTCAGGTCGCAAAGGGGAATCACACGACCCCGAGGCGCTCTTATCGTCATAAATATGAATCAATTGCTAAACTCTGATCATATGACCTTGGGGATGCTGCAATGGTCGTAAGCGTGGAAAACGGTTGTAAGCCACTTTATTCAGTGACGTTGTAACCAAATGGTCACTCAATGAACTGTTGTAAGTCGAGGACTGCCTGTAGTTACAGTTAAAATGTTTTAAGAGGCAGCAGCATTATTCTAAAATTCTATGCCACATGCTTAGGGTTCCCTTTACATTTTTGTTGTGCCTTTATCTGCTCATTCCTTCCCGTGGGCAATACAATTAATCAAGTTTTGCTTACATCCTCTTGGAATTCTTACACTCTTGATTTCTTCCTTTTTCATTCCCAG
Source organism: Notechis scutatus (assembly GCF_049901735.1). Taxonomy (NCBI): domain Eukaryota; kingdom Metazoa; phylum Chordata; class Lepidosauria; order Squamata; family Elapidae; genus Notechis; species Notechis scutatus. The sequence goes on along the minus strand of NC_142017.1, from coordinate 10,026,043 downwards.
AACAAGCAACATTGGGTGGAGAGGCCTGGAGCAATGGCTGTACATTTTCAGGTGCTCAAATACCAGTTCTGCTCTCTTCTGGCCAGGGCATATGACTAATGCTACTGGCTACATATACAAAACATTATACAGAGATGAATCAGAAATATGTAGATCATACTTCTTAAAAAAGCCATTACAAACAATACAAACTTGTGCAGAGACCCAAACATTTTTAAGAACAGAATAGCTTGACTCCCTCTTCTTTGTGGCAGCCCCTCAGATATTGGAACACTGCTATCATGTCTCCCCTAGTCCTTCTTTTCATCAAACTAGACATATCCAGTTCCTGCAACTGTTCATGTTTTAGTTTCCAATCCCTTAATAATCACTGTTGCTCTTCTCTGCACTCTTTCTAGTCTCAACATCCTTTTTACATCTTGGCAACCAAAACTGAATGCAGTATTACAAGTGTGGCCTTACCAAGTTATTATAAAATGGTATTTTACAATACGTTTGAGTACCACTGCATGTTTTATTATTGCTATCTTTAAATCACTGCCATCTTTCCAAAATCATTTTTCCTTCTATGCAAAGAATTTCATTAAAAAAACATGTTAAAAAATGCAACAGGAGAACTAGGAACAATAATAACCTCACTGTAGCCCATTTTAAGTACTTGCCAGTAGTTAAGGGAATTGTGAAGTATTAATTGAACGTTCCACTTACACCTTGTCTAGCTGATAACGATATGTAGCAATTTCTTGACTGCAAAAATGTAATGATTGGCAGAAGATATGAAAGTGGGTTACTTTCAGAAGAGATAATAAGCGAATCATATCCACGTGCTATTGCAGGCCAGGAGTAAGACTGTACATGATTAGGTCCTTGGAATTGCTTTCTTAAAAGCTCCTTTCAGAAAAGGAACAAAGAATAGTTGGTTAGATATTGCTTGCAAGAAATAAAACAGAATAGAACACTTAATTTAACCAATTAGGCATACAGGAAATTTTCTCCTGTGCGGAAGCTCTCAATGTACTTGCAAAGCAACAGAGTAATAACAATCATAATGATTATATAATAAGAGGGGGTAGTAGAGAAGACGGGAAGGATAATACTACAGTCATACAACACTGGTAAACATACTTAGACGTTGAACAATACCATGAGGATTAGGTATTCAGCAGTCATGGCACAAGGGAAAAAACTGTCCCTGTGTCTAATTGTTTTGGCCTTCCCTGAGGGGAGGAGTTGAAACAATTTATATCCAGAATTTGAGGGGTCTGTAGCAGGAGTGAAATTCAAAATTTTTCCCCACCGGCTCTGTGGCCGTGGCTTGGTGGGACTCAGTCTCTAAAAGGAAGAAGGTGGGTGGGTGTGGGTGGGGACAACCGATTCAAATTGTCCCTACCACCTCTCCCAAGATGGTGCAAGGTGATTGAATGTCACCACTGGACTGTAGATATTTTCTCAGCCCTCTTTCTGGCTCGTGAAATGTACAGGTCCTCAATGGAAGGCAGTCTGGTAGCAATTTCTTTTCTTTTTTTGGCAGTCTGTACCTATCCTGTTCGCTGCTGTACCAAACCAGAAGGTTCTTGGAGTATAACTGACAGACTCAATACTTTCTCTGTAGAACTGGACCGTTCCTTGGGCAGGTTGAACTGCCTAAGTTGACACAGGAAGAACATTATTTTCTGTTGCTGCCTTTTTAATGATGCTTCTAAGTTAGGTGTCCATTTCAAATCATGGGAGATTACAGAACCCCAAAATTTGAAGGGCTCAACTATTGAAGGGATCAAGATTAAACTGTCATTAAATAAAACTATACAATGCCCTTCCTCCCTTTTCTGATACGCCACCACCAAAATGGAAATAATTTTGCTAAACGAACCTGGGACGGCTTTGGTAGTCCCAGAAGCATGGGCTATTAATTGTTGTTAACTGCTAATATCACTATGCTGAATGTTGCAAAAAAATAAAATAAAATAACCATGAAGGATTATTAAAATGCTTTTGTTCAGAGTGATGTATAGTCATTACTATTTAAGGAATTTGATCAAGGCATCACCAATATGCTTTTCTGCAATATGGTAAATTATATCCTATTGAAGATTGTAAATACTACCTTTTTTAAAGCTGGAAACAGTGGTGCGGTTTCTAGAGATGAACATGGTTCAATTTTATTACTCAGCACAACAGGAAGACATGTAGTGGTGATATTCAGCTTCAGCTCCTAAAAATAAACACCAACGAAAGGCTAAAAGGCCACACATAATTTTTTTGAGTGTTCAACTTGACACAAGTGTTTTCTACCTTGTTTATTTCTTTTTTACAAAATAAACAAAAACACCCCAAAAATAAAGACATGTCCCAAGTTAATTGGATCCTGTAATATCCAAGAAACTTCTAAGACAGTGCAAATCTGAAGATTCAGTTTCTTATGCCTTCATTAAAACATGAAACGTTAAAACATTTCTCCTTTCAGAAAAACATTCACACAAATTAAAACATTAAAAGTTAACTTGTTTCTTGAATTACCTCAGTTTCTTGATCAGTGGCAATTTTCAGAGGATCAGGGTTTAAAAACTGTAGAAGCCTGAAAACACACAAGTTGATTTTTTAAGTATCCATTAAAAGTTCATTCATTCAGCCTTTGTTTTTCTAAGCTTTACAAACAGTTGAGGGTCAAATATAAGGGAGGATCAGCCAATCTCATTGTACACATGTTGTACTCTGACAATAAATGTAATAATAATATACAACTTCTTGCTGTTTTGGGTTGTATTTGCTGGTTCATTCACTTAACAAATTTTGGCCCCAAGTCTCAGCAATCCAAATCCCAAATTAGAATGTTTCTTAATTTAAACTAATGATAGATGTTATAAAGAAAGACTTATTCAGCTGTTAAAAACACAACATCCTGGAAAAGAAAAGCAATGGTTTGATATTGCTTGCAAGAAATAGAACAGAATAGAACACTTAATTTAACCAAGTGTAATTAGGCATACAGGAAATTTTCTCCTGTGCAGAAGCTCTCCAGAACCCTACAATGTAACTTTTCTTTTTGTTTACCACATTTAATTCCTTATATTAAAAAGTTTTATTCCATCATGGTAGGAAATGAACTGCTGTTTAGCAACTATATATGGTGTCTGAAATAAACAGGACATGGATCACCCCATGGCTTGAGGATTAACCCCAATACTCCAGTTCAGTACATACTTTTCCAATAGTTTAATATCTAAAAATATAATTAACAAAGGTACTGATCAACTCACCAATAACAAGCATGTTTTTTTTTAAACTGGAAAGCTTTCCATTCTTTTCCTGGATAAAGTTCACCACTTCACTTTGATTTTGGAAAGGCTCAAGAAGCAATTAAATGCCTTTTAGTTGTTTTCTGAGCCTCTCCAAGTACTAATTCAGAGAAAAGGGTTGCTTTTTTCTAAGAGTAGTTGAGCACAAGACATTGCTTTTCTGAAATCCAGGCAGGGAGCTCAAATTTTTTGAAGCATATATCATCATGGTCAAGATTGTGCTGCTGCAGGAAAATTACAAATTACTGGTAATCACACTTTTCAGCTAAATATTAAGGCCAGCTCAAATCAGAGGCTCTGAGTTTATAACAAGAAGCCACCTTCATTTTTGAAAGAGATGCAGTACCAGCAGTGTCCTTTCCTGGAACACGCAGACTCAAACCTATTTCAAGGAAGAGGTGTAAATGCACCTGCCTGTTCTTCATACAAAACATATTAATTGCTTGGACTTCATAAATACTGGTTGTCATGATGAGAAAAAGCTTACTTCACCCCAAGGTTGTTCTTGTAGAGATCATTCTCCCTTTCCTGTATTTTGGTACTTGACTTAGGCAAGTTGCTAAAATGAAGCACAATGGTTTGAGAAAAAATCTTAGTAATATCTGTAAACATAACTGCTGAGAGATTGCACACACGTATCAGGAATTTTTCTAAATTCTGGGATTCTTATTCTCCCTGAAAAACAGCATGGGGAGAAATGGGAATGTGTCCTCTGCTCACATGGGTTTTTTTTTTGTGTGTGTGTGTGTAGATTCCAGCTAATTATGAAAAATGCAAATAGAAACAGACCTGGGTATTTTACGGCTGCTGACCATTTGGCTTCCTGGACCATGTGAGGGCAATTGGAAATTATAAGCCAAATCCTGGAGCAGCCTCAGATGGCAGTAGCAGACAGTGTGTGAGGGGATATGGGCTCAGCCACCCACCACCATTTCGGTTGAAGCATGGCCTTCTGGGTGAGTGTACCCCCACAGCCCTCCACAGCAGACCGGGAACTCATGTGGCCCCTTGAGAATATTAATTGCCCATCTCAAAACTGGGAATAAGATACATAAGAAGTGAGCTATTAAGATGAATTTGATCAATATTCTGTTGAACAAAAACATAGATAAGGGGGGGGGGGGGGGGGGGGGGGGGGGGGGGGGGGGGGGGGGGGGGGGGGGGGGGGGGGGGGGGGGGGGGGGGGGGGGGGGGGGGGGGGGGGGGGGGGGGGGGGGGGGGGGAGCGGCGGGGGGGGGGGGGGGGGGTATTTTAAAACATCCCTCAGTCTCTTAGGGCGGAGGGGGGGGGGGGGGCCGGGGGGGGGGGTTAGGGGGCGGGGTGGGGTAAGTCAATTTAAGTCAGCTTAAATTTAAATATTAATTTTACTTTATAATATCAACCAACAATTTTCTGGTTTTTTAAAAAAAGAAAATAGTATCTTACCACTAATGAAACAGAAATGAAATACAAACATTTAAAATATACCTGACTGTTTGCATGCCTGATGGTACAGAAAAAGTTATTCCTTGCTTCAAAGGGGAAACAGGCACCACTACATCCTAAGCAGGCAAATAAAGAAATCTCACATTTTTATTCAGGACTCTACAAAAAGGATCATGTCTACGTTTGTAACAATGCATTTCACTACAGAATAGAAAGCAAGATACCTGGTATCATATTTCTTAAAAGCAGCTAAATACTAGATATGCGCTATCATCTTTTGCATAATCTGTAAACGTTTATTTTTACATTTTACATTTTTACATTTGACTTGATTTGTCAATTGCTTACAAGATACAGGTATAAGAATAAATATAGTTTTGAATACATGAGATAGATACTTATAAGAAAAAACAATAGGACAGGGATGGTAGGCACGTTGGTGCGCTTATGCACGCCCCCTACAGGCCTCTTAGGAAGGGGGTGAGGTCAATAGTAGACAGTCTAAGGTTAAAGTTTTTGGGGTTTGGGGAAGAAAGCAGATAGTCAGGTAGAGTATTCCAAACATTGACCACTCTGTTGCTGAAGTCGTATTTCCTGCACTCAAGTTTGGTGCGGTTAACCTTGAGTTTGTGTCTACTATGTGCTCTTGTATTGTTATGATTGAAGCTGAAGTATTCATTTGCAGGTAGGACATTGCAATGTATGATTTTATATACTATATTTAGATCGGACTGGAGGCAGCGTAATTCAAGGTTTTCTAGGTCTAGAATTTCAAGTCTGGTGGCATAAGGTATTCTGTAACGAGTAGAGGAGCGGAGAACTCTTCTTGTGAAATATTTCTGGACTTTCTCAAGTGTGTTAATATCAGATACGTAATGTGGGTTCCAGACTGATAAGCTGTATTCGAGTATTGGTCTAGCAAATGTTTTGTATGCTCTAGTTAGTAGTGTGATATTTAGAATAAACCATTCGAAAATTGAATGGAGCTTTTCCCCAGGTTTTGGATGTTTTAACAGTTCAGCAATGCTTGACATTTGAAAACCAAGAAGGCAAAAAGGATGCATTTAGTACTTACAGGCTGTTTTGGTTTATGTAAGTTAATTTCTGGGAAATGTGTGAACTCTGCTATCTCAGAATTATCACAAACAGGAGCAGCACCTAAAAGAAATGTGCAAGTGACTTTTTACTAAAATGTTAAAATGCATCTTCTAAAGGCCATGTCCTGGAAATAAAATAATAAAAAAAGAAAATTAAAATAAAGTACAATTTTCATGAGTATAAAAACCCATCTCATGTAGTGACTCTGGGTGGGCTACCACAGGTAAAAACAATACAAAATAGAGAACACAGCGCACTCTAGAACTCCCAGTTTTGGTGTAGTGGTAAACATTGGTCGAATTCAGTGTGCAACGAACCAAAGTGTGCCCCTTTGTTTCTCCTCTCTTTTTGATTGGGAATAATTCATGGCAGATACTTTAGTGCCGGGGTGCGGGGGGAGGGAAGACGAGACCGACGCCTCCTGCAGCATGCTGCTGGCCAAAACAGGCCGTGGAGCAGCTGTGTGCCCCCCGTTTTGGCTGCCAGAGGCACCGCGGGTCGGTCCTTTGTTATTTCCAGGCCCGTCCCACAGGCCACATTTAAGCACCCGGCAGGGTGGATTCAGCCCTGGGCCTCGAGTTGGACATCCTTGCTCTAGGGTAGGTTATAGGACGACTCCAAGCAGCTGTCATTTATCTTTCTGTGTCTTGCTTTTTTTTTTTTTTCCAACAACTCTGCAGCCAGGAAGAATCATCCACTTTCTCCCAGTTTTCTGCAGCTCCTTCAGCCCTGAAAGGCACAGTGCTTGTGCCTCCAACACCTCCAGGTCTCATTGCCCTGCCAATTTCACCCCTACTACTGCATTCTAATCACAGAACATTGGAATAGCCTGCTAGCCATTCCTGGCAGTTGGGCAATCCTGCTGTAGTGTGCAGGCAGAGTGTATTCCAGCAGTATGCCGGCTGCTATCACCTATTCCTTGAGGGACGGGTTCAGCAATAGCACTTGGACTTATATATCGCTTTACAGTGCTTGTACAGCCCTCTCTAAGCGGTTTACAGAGTCAGCCTCTTGCCCCCCAACAATCTGGGTCCTCATTTTACCCACCTTGGAAGGATGGAAGGCTGAGTCAACCTTGAGTGGTGAGATTCGAACTGCCAAATTGCAGGCAGCCGGCAGTCAGCAGAAGTAGCCTGCAGGACTGCACTCTAACCATTGCGCTACCGCAGCTCATATATCTCATACTTGCCCATCTCAGAAACCTTAGATTCTCGTAGTAACATTGGCCACAGCAGCCTTACAGGATTCTTCTCCTCTGAACGAGATTTGGCACCTTCTGAATCTCGTTTCTGGTTTGTTTTCTCAAGTTCATAGCAAGCATAGTTCTTTGCAACAAGAGCATCGTTCACACACACCTGTGACAAAAGCAGTGTTTTGCATGTGAAGGTTAAAGAGGCGGATACATTAAAATACACGAGAGTTTTTATGCTTATATATTAGAAATGATTAATGTGACATAGTTAAGTAACGAGGCATTTCTGGTGTTTAAGGAATTTTGTCAAAATAAAAATATCACATTAAGAGCAGCAGAAAACAGCACTGCAATATTTAATCTAAACTATATTAAATGAGCAGGGGGCTGGACTAGAAGACCTCCAAGGTCCATTCCATTCCATATGTGCTCTAGTTATTTTGACAGCTGCAGCTGTGGGTCTTTGTATGTAGAATTTTGAAATACATTGTTAGATCTCAATTCAGAGCAATAAGTCATATAATTCTATTCAAACACTGCAGCACAACCCTAACTATAAGCACTGCATAGAAGAGGATATTGTTTACTACTCCCTGCACAGGATTAACATGGCCAGGAAGCCAACACTCAATTTAAAAGACTGTATGTAATTTGTAAATATTACCTTTTCACCTTTTATTGTGACATAAAGATAGACAGCAAAATTATCCTCTTCAACAGCACATATCTTGGCCTCCACTTGAGTGGCTTCTATGATTAAAATGAGGCTTATTAGATTACCATAGCAGTAAGTTTTTGTTTTAATATCAATTCTTTATACTGGATATTGACCAAAGCACAAGCAGTTCTCAACTTGCAACCGACCTCTCGTTAACGACCATTTGTAGTTATGATGGCATTGAAACAAGTGTCTTATGACTGGTCCTTGAAGTTATGACAGACACGCCGTCCCCGGGTCACTGATCGTATTTTGGGTACTTGGCAACCTGCATGTACAGGCAGTCCTTGACTTATGACTAGAATTGAGCCCAAAATCTCTGTTGTTAAGTGGGTTTTGCCCCATTTTATGACCTTTCTTGCCAGAGTTGTTAAATGATTCACTGCAGTTGATAAGTTAGTAACCCAGTTGGTAAGTGAATCTGGCTTCCCCATTGACTTTGCTCGTCAATGCGAGGACCGGGGGCGTGGCACAATAATAACAAAATCACCAAAGTAGATAAATTCCCTTTAATGCCTCCAACTTGGCCCCCAATGTTCAGTTATCCTCGTCTGGAGATCAAACTTTTCCAAAAACAGTCTATGAAAGGAAGAAATGCAATCCGAATCCAAAGTAAAGATAATTAGAAATAAAAAAAACCAATACAAACCACGCTGAAGTACTTAACACGACAGGCCGGGATGATAAATTGCAGACTTCCAAAAGATAATGCAGCACCCATGATTGGGAAGGACGCCAAAACCCAGACTTGACAAAGATAATACACACTTTGCTTCCAGCAACTTTGCCATACGCAGTTTGCCCTTTTAAACAGTCTTCCTAGCTGCAGCCCATGAAGGGGATCAGGGCCTTTTTCTCTCCTGTAAGCCATGTTGCTCCCTTCTCCGTTCCTCCCTGCATGCCCTAGGATGAAGAGGGGATAGCCCTTCCCCCGTTTCTTCCACAGCCACCGGATCCACACTCCCACTCCCTGTCAGCTGCTCAATCTCCCCCTCAGAATTGGACTCCAACAAGGGCATGACAGTCAGAAGGATACAAAAGGAAATCACATGACCTTGGGACACAGCAACAGCCATCAATACGAGCCAGTCGCCAAGTGTCTGAATTTTGATCACATGATCATGGGGGCGCTGCAAAGGTCATCACTGTAAAAAATGGTATTGTCACATTTTTCAGTGCTGTTGTAACTTTGAACAGTTTACTAAATGAACTGCTGTAAGTCAAGCACTACCTGTATTTTACAATGGTTGTAGGTCATGGGGACCGAAGGGAAGGGGGGAGGAAGTTTATGAGATAAATTGTGTCCAAAATGTATACATGTGCTTTTTTTTTTTCCAAGAGGCAACTGGACTTTTTGGTTTTTATTTGAAGATGTTTCGCTTCCCCGTCCAAGAAGCTTCTTCAGAGCTGAAGAAGGTTCTTGGATCAGAAGTGAAACATCTTAAAAGAAAACCAGAAGTCCAGCTGCCTCTTGAAAAAAAAAAAAAACATCTTTGGGACATTTGCTTGTTTACAGTTAAAAAGAAGAATGTGCGTTGCTGCTAAGATGAATTCTATACAACTCTCAATTTAAATATAAGTCTCCTAAGTCCATTATTTTATGAAAATTTTATAAAATAGGCTTGTCAAAAAACTGAAATTATGTAAGAGGTTATTCTAGTTTTTTTTTTTACCATTCAGGAGGTTTTGGAAGTACTGGATTGCTGCAATATCCCATTTGTTAGCAGGCCTAGAAAGAAACACAAGAAGCTTTTTAATGTATTACACTGCAGCAAAATAAAAGGAAACATACAAAAATCCGGCAAATGGAATTTGTACAAGCAGGTATAAAACAATAAGTTGACTATAAAGTTATTTTTACTGATTTATTTTCATCCCACCTTTATTACTTTTATAAACAAGTCAAGGCAGTAATACATTTCCTTCTATTTTCCCCACAACTACCACTCTGTGGGGAGAATTTGACTGAGAGAGAGGGACTGGCTCAAAGTCACCTAACAGTTATGCAGAAAAGATCCTCTCTGAAGTTAGTGGAAGGTTTTTCTTAGAATATTTAACCTCATCTCTCAGCAGCCATACTTACACTATCTCAGAATTGTCATTGTAATAGTTGACACGTAGTGTTACTGGTTTGACACAGTACAACCTAAACTTTGTAGCTCTATAAGGCAGCCTCACAAATGATTTTACGACCACACAGATCCTGAAAGAAAATAGGTTTCACAACACACAATTACAAATTTCTACCAATAATTTTCATACCAGTAGATTTAGTGTTCAAACTTCAGATTATAATAACTTCTATTTACAGGAAAGTGCTGTTGCTTTACAGGCAAAACCAGTAAAGTGACCTGAAAATGAGCATAAACTTATATTCTTCAGAACCTTATGACAAATCTATTTCTGTTCTCAGTTTTTAAATTTACTAACCAGTCAACCCAAATTTTCTAAACGAATCCTAGGCTTTGAATGAATCCAAAAATGTCCAGCTATGCCTATAGTCTTATACTAACGTATCAGTTGGATCAAACCAACACAGCAGGGCCATTGCCCATATGATTGGGCAGACAGGTAACATTATGACAAAATGTTTCAATTCTTGGTCCAATCCTTTACTGAATGACTTTACAGATTATAAACACATACTTTTCAGTGTTCACAGGAATAGTTTTGGCATAGTCCACAAGGAAACATTCTGCAATGTAATAATCCGTGTATGATATGATTGAATTAACAACAGCTCTGCACCAAGATTTCAGTTCCTCACAGTAAACAGCACAAACCTAAGAAAGGTATATGAATGTTTAATGTTATACAATCTATGTTGTTTGTTTGATAACAGATAATTGGCAGAGTAAATACATGTGTGATAGAATACATATCAGACAAGAATCAGAGATTTCTATGTTTTTTTCAGGCATTCTTCAATAGATATTTAAATTACTTATTTACATTTTCTTCTTCCTAGTATTTTTCCACAAATGCAGTGTCTGCAAGCATTGAACCATTGGTTGCAACAGAAATGTATCTACTGGCTTGTCGTAGGACCTGATCATGGGTTCAGGGAACATGAGTGGCCCAGTCACTCAGCTGGCTTTCATGCCAAAATCAATTATTTAAATATTATCTAGCATATGGATTTTGCAAAAGATGTGCCTATTTCCATGTTTTCTATCCAAGATTAAAAGACAGTACGATGTATTTTCATCACTGTCATAAAAAGCAAATCTTGTGTCCTAATATTAACAAGTATAACCTTTTAATATTCTCTTTCTCTCACCATCAGAAAAGCTTTCTTAACCCTTACCTTACCACCTCACTAAGCCATTGCTATGATGAAAGATTCCAGAATTGTCTAATATTTATTATTATTATTATGAATGCACTGCATTTAAGTATTTTAGAAGGTTTGCTATCTTTAAACATATAAACAACAAATAGGAAGGAAGGAAGTTTCGTTTTTCTCCCAGATATAGCCAAACAAATCAGATTAAAATCACCTGTCCCTCTTCCAGTGCACAAGGCTTGGCATCCACACATCGATAATGTTTGTTATAGAATTGATTCATTTCAGTCTGAAGTGTTTCATATTCCATTTCATTGACTACAATTTTTCTGCCTCCTATTATGTAGACCCAAAAGCAATCTGGATTTTCAATCTAAATAAGTATAATGAAACCCATATTAAAATACGTTCACATCGCCCCAAATGTATTTTAATATACAGAAAGTTAATCACGATACCTTCAGTATTATGACTTCAATCATTTTTTTCCTCCAATGATTTTTTTCATTTAAGGAGAATTGCAAGCTTTATCTGCACCTCTAAAAATGCAACAGATCATCCATCAAACTCCATATGAAAATATTCCTGAAGTGATTTTGAAGCTGAAATGACCAGGACACAATTTTAGAAAAGCATACATAAAATTTCAATACGACTTGAAAAAATTAACAGAGAAGAGATACCAGAATAATTTCAACAGTTTTGCTGGTAGGGCCCCCTAAATCTAGTTGATACAAAATCAAACAGGACACCTGAAACTCTCAATATCCTAAATGGTGTAAACCAACGGCCTCCAACCTTTTGGGGACCAGTTCTATGGAGGTAGGTTTTTCCATGGACTGGAGGGGGCATGGCTTTTTTATGTTGCATCTCATGGATGGGGCTTCGCTTGTTTGTGCGGTCCAATTTCTTGCATGCTGCGGAACCTTGCTGGTTCATGGCGCAAGGGTTGGGGACCCCTGGTGTAAACCACTACACCACAGTGGGTTCATTCATAACTCATTCTAAGCCAACACACACACACACACACACACCCCTCATCAAAAGCACATTACTTAATATAATAAACCAAGCCATTTGGCTATTAACCATGATTTACGGTTTAGTTTGAAATTACAACGGCATTTGCAATTTATTTTGCAAGACATGATTAACAAAATAGTAGTTTGAAATTGCAATCTAGTTGTGATTTATTCTGCAAGGCATACTAACAAAAGAATGGTTTAGCAGATACGAAAACTGCCAATAGTATTTGAGTGTCTATTGACAGAATTGCAACATAAAACTGTAAATCTATCTTGTCAGCACAGCAAATGGATTTCTCAATTTGAGAATTTGAGCCAGCTGTTTTCCTAGGTGAGCAACTTGCAGTCCAATTTCTTTTATGTCAGACCTACCTTTAATCACAGCTGCTAATAGCTAGCGGCATCCTTTTCTGCATTTTGAAGTGATAAAGTTTTTTTATTAAAAAAACCCATCAATCTTGTAGTATTTATCATTGAAAATGCAGCTCCCCCAATTCTGTTTTTTAAAAAAGTGTTTACTTCACAATACTGTTCAACTGGCCCCTGCAAGTCTTCCCCCTCCAAATAGATATAGCTATTCCCAAATCCTTAAACTGCGTTTTTTCTTTCCAAGGAACTTAGTTTCCCCATTTCAATTACAGCTGTTCAGAACTGGGCTGTGTGGGGGTGAAGTGCTATCCAGAATTGGGACGGGTGAGCTCTCTGGAAAATCCAGAACAGAGGGCTAATTGGGAAATCAGGGAAATAAATATTAAAAACGGAATGAAATTACAATAAAGCAAAGGAAACCCGGGGGAATCCAGAGCAGGCAGCTAGTGGGAAATTGGGAAAATAAATTTGAATTGAAGGAGCCCATCCTAAAAAAAGGCACTTCCTTCTGAAGAGTGATGCCAATTGGACGCCTCCCACATTTAGACTATTAAATAAGCAAATGCCACGAAGCATGTAGGATTTAGGTTTACGATTTTTTTAAAAAATCATGGTTTTAATATGAAGAAGTCAGATTTTTAAGTCCTTCATCCATGACAAGAACCTCACTGGGCTGAAAACCAACATACAAAACCTATCATCATCATCATTATTATTATTTTATTATCATCCTCATCCTCGTTATTATTATATTATTATCCTCATTATTGTTTTATTATTTTATTATCATCCTCATCCTCGTTATTATATTATTATCATTATTATTATCCTCATCCTCGTTATTATTATTATTATTATTGCCCTCCCATCCACCACCATCACCACTACCACCTATGCAAGGGCTACCTAGACGCTGGCTTTTAACCTAAGGGGATTCCTCCCGTTTGGGAAGGACGGGGGCGACTTGCCGGGAGACAACGGCCAGGGCCTGAGGCCTCCACTCCCTCCGCCCGACCCTCCGCGGCTTCCTCAACAGCCAAGACTCCCTTTCCCCCCCACCCCGCTCCACGCACGAGGCTCCCGCCAAAGGCGCCATTCGAACCCACCCGCGCATGCTCACTTGCGCCCTCCGCGACGACGCGGCCTGACGCAAGCTCCGTCTTGCCTCAGGGGGCGGGACCGCGGCGGCGACGCATGCGCAGCAGCGCCCCCCAGTTCTGCCGTCGGGTTTTGGCCAGCGCGCGGCCCGTCTGCGCAGAACCGGAAGTTTTGTTTCTGTGTATGTATCTTTTTATTTCTCAAAGGTTGTGGGGGGGGGTGGAGAAAGGGCTGGTTGCTGCCGTTGTAAATAAAATACACGGCAAAACTGATGTAAAGGAAAACATACATCTTATGCATAGGAAGATATATGTATAGACATATAGAAACAGGGCAGGACAAGAAACAATGGTTGGAAACTGATCAAAGGGAGAAGCAATCTGGAATTAAGGAGAAATTTCCTAACAGTAAGGACAGTCAACCAATGGAACAGAAGTTGCCTTCAGATCCAACACTGGAGGTTTTTAAGAAGAGACTAGACAAGTCATTTACCTGAAATGGTATAGGTTCTCCTGCTTGAGCAGGAGGTAGGACTAAAAGACCCCGGAGCCCCTTCCAGATTCTATTCTATTCCATTCATGTAATTTTAGATAAGGAAACGTCCGTTTTAAGCATATGAAAAGAAGGAAGGATTGCATACGAGGAAGATGTTCATACTGATTGACTAGGAAGGATTATAATAAGCTAACACATTCCATTCTATTGAAATTGATTGACTAAACCTTTAAAAACGTATAAAAAGGGAGACAGGAGCAACCCATTGCAGCCACAACCCAAAGCTACCTGAAAAACCATGGGTTAAATATATATGTGTGTGTGTATGTGTATATACATACATACATACACACCACACACACACACATAGGCCCCATTGATTGTTTGGCATGTTTTATTGGATTTCTGTTTGTTACTGGATTCCCATGTTTTATTGGATTCACTGGGCACTAACTATGGGAAAAGAAGGCATCTGATCCTTTAGATCAAAGGTCTTCAAACCTGGCAAGTTTAAGACTTGTGGACTTCAACTCCCAGAATTCCTGAGCTAACATGACTGGAGGAGGGATTCTGGGAGTTGAAGTCCACAAGTCTTAAAGCTGTCAAGTTGGAAGACCCCTGCTTTATATATGGCTAAGAAACATTTTCAATGTTTTATGGCCCTGGGTGAAATGACTTGTCTTGCACAGTCTTGAGTTTTCACCCAGATATATTAAAAAAATAAAAATCCAGCTAGTTCTAAACCTATAGTATTTGAGGAGAAATGACCATTTGTGGGACATTTAGCAATAATAAAAGAACCATGAAAAATACCGCTAAAAGTATTTATTTAATTTAGCAAGAATAAAAGAACCATGAAAAATACTGCTAAAAGTATTTATTTCATTTAGCAAGAATAAAAGAACCATTAAAAATGATCATTTTGGAAAACATGAATGAATAAAAGTATAGTCAAATGATTGATTAATAATGATATTAATGTATTTAATATATTGATTGAAAATACGAGATTATATACAATGTAATTATAATTGAAGACTATGAAATGGAAGCACAAAACAATTTGTAAACCAACCGGCACACTGTATGTACATATATGGAAGATGATTTGATGTTTTTATGTTTTATTTATGTTTGTTTTAGAAACCAATAAAAATTTATATAAAAAAACAAACAAACAAATAAGAACAGACGTCCAGGCCTTTAATGGCATTTAAGTGCTTCCCAGAAGTAGTTCTGAATATATGCATTTACAGTCTGCAATGCACTTATTTTGAATATGATTTCCAGGTAGAGAAAAATATATTGTTACATACATTCAAATTGTTCAGTTCTTTTCAATTTTGGCAAATGACCTATTGGTCAACAGCGGCACCTGCAGGAATGGTCACTGCCTTTAAAACAGCAGATGCACCTGGATGACCAAAGTTCTGTTCCTTTTAATGTGTGCTGCATGCACTAAAAGCATATTGAAAAGGGGTGGAGCTTCATTCATACCCTATTCTGGGTATGACTACCCAGAATAGTCATACCCACTATTCTGAAATCAGCATCAAGGCAAGCAATCGCTGCCATGACCCAAATCCATGTACTCTGGATGCCTACTTATCACTTATAATAACTGTAATAATAATTCAAATGTATTAAAATATAATGTGATAGTCTTTTGTTTACAGTACTGAATGATAATGAAGTTGCAAACCACCTTAAATTTTTTTTAAGGATATATCAGTATAGCTATAACATACAAGTAAACAAACAAGTAAATTAAATTCGGGTTCTTAGAAGATAGGTCTCTATTCCAGAATTGGCACATTTGCATAACAAGAATAATTACACTGATCAACACAACTTGAAATCTAAATAATTTACATTAATATTGAGGTATGTCCACAAAAATGGCACAGTGCTATTATGGTAATTCATTGTTATTCCAACATCTCTCAAAATTTAGTAATTCCAGTATGAGAAATACAACTGACTGGTGCAATCCACGTTATTTCACATTTTAGAGTCCAGTCTAACTGGATTTATATGTTTATATTTAGATTCAATATTCATGTGGATAGTTGTATTATTACGGCTTCGTATTACTATCCGGTGATGGTTTCTTGCTTCTTTCATTAGTTCTTCAATGTTTTTATTTGTGGTCAACACAGATTTCCTTTTGCCAGTAAAATCAGGATCTTTGGGATATAAATCGTCACCTAAAATATAATTATTTCTCTCAGTTATATGCAGAGTTACAGGTATAAATATGAATTTTTGATACTAACATTACCTTCAGTCTAAATGGTGATATGAAAAGTTGTGACAAAATATTGACTAGGAGACACTATTTTTAATAGAGGTTTGTGTCTCAACATACCAAGAGCAGAAGTATTAAAGTAGAGATGCACAGGAAAATACGAATGCAATCAAATTGTACTTTTTATTTACTGGGTTCATAAACATGTTAAGCAATGATCCAAGATTTACAAACCACGATTACTGCTTTCACAGTACACAGCACTTCTACAACCAAGTACGTAGCATTATAGTTGAGTATACTGTATGTTCCATATAACAAAAGTCTAATGAATATCTGCTCATTAATCCTACTAAGTGTACTAGGTGAAATTTACATCAGGAAATTTTAATTTCATTATTTAGCTTTTGCCTTAAGCACTTTTTGGCATATGACCCCAGCAAGCCACTTATTCAGACAGGTAGATTCACGTTGCAGCTTCTGTTTAGTGTTCAGTGCATCAATAAACCAGAGTCCTTCATTTTTACCTACCTGGCAACAATTGCATGTGGCCATCTGAAGCCATCAACGTAACTGACATCCAGCGTTCACAACCTTCTAAAGCTCGTTCTGAGCTAAACCTCTCCAGATCATGAAGGGATGAAAAATGGCAGAGCCTACATAACTCATAAAGCTGCGGTGGTGCTATCCAGATTTCTCCTGAGTTAAAAAGTTCAACAGCTTCTAAAGGGGTTGACCACTGAAAAAGAATGAAGCATTAAAATCAATCTCCAAGCCATGTCATTTCCCAATTAAAGGGATATTCTGTAGAAGGGATTCTGGTGCTTTCAGTGACTGTTTTATCCTGTTTGTTCGAGACTTGAGTGTGAAGGGATGAACTCCCATTATGTGCTCCAGCTCCTAGCCTATGCTCCTATGCTCCTTTGAAAGCATGCAAATGCTAGTAGATAAATAGCTATTCGTTTCAGTGGAAGGTAGCAGTATTCTGTGCACCTTGGAGTATAGTCATACTGGCCACATGACCATGGAAGCATCTTGTGTAACCACTGGCTGCTCTCCCCCCCTCCCAGAAATGGAAATGAGCTTCTCCCCCTAGACTCAGACAAAACTGGGCAGGGCAAACCTTTATCTTTACCGTTATCATATTGGTCTCTCCCTCAATAAAAGGGAGCAGAGGTAAAGCACAAACAAATTTGCCCAATTTTGTTCATTTCGCCACCACTACAAAAAAAAAAATGTAAAATAGATCATGGTCAATTTGCTGAATGACCTCCACAATTTATGACCATAATCCTGGGCTCAATTATGGTCATAAGTGGAAATCTACCCCATGCTGGCTGGGAAATTCTGGGAGTTGAAGTTCACAATAGTAGTTTAGGATTCCCTTTCCCATTCCTCCTGCCAACCCAGGATGCAAACGAGGTTTCTGGAAGCAAGTAAAAGTAGTCCTCAACTTACAGCCACAACCGAGGCCGATATTTCCGTCACTAAACAAAACATTTGTTCAGTGAATTTGGCCCCCTTTTATGAACTTCCTTGTCACCGTTATTAAGTGAACCACGGCAGTTATTCAGTAAGTTAATGTTTTGGTTAACCTGGCTTCCCCTTCTTAACTTGGCTTGCAAAAAAAAGTCGCAAAAGGAGATCACACCACCCTAGGACGCTGCAACCGTCATAACTGTAAGTCAGTTGTCCAAGTGTCTGAATTTGGATCAAATGACCATGGGGATGCTGTAACGGTCAGGTGAAAAATGGGCCTAAGTTAGGGGTCTCCAACCCCGTATTCCTGGCCCAGCACTGGACCGCTGCATGCCAGGTCATGCAACCAAGCGAAGCCCCATCTATGGGATGCAGGCAGCATGTGAAACCATACCCCCCCTCTGGTCCATGGGAAACCTCTTTCCGTGGAACCAGTCCCTGGTGCCCAAAGGGGGGTCCCTGTCCCAAGCCCCCTTTTTCAGTGCCCTTGTAACTTCGAACCGTCACTAAACGGACCGTTGTAAGTCGAGGAGTCCCCTCTCTATGCCCAGTCTCTGCTTGCAGCCCGCCCAGAGCCCCGGGCTTTGCAAACCGTTCCAAGTTGCCTTTCCCGGGCCCTCCTCCTCCTCCTCCTCCTCCTCACCCTGCAATCGGCCACCTCCTGCCGGTCGTGCGAGGCGGCGGGCGGCTCCTGCCCGAAGCAGCAACACAGGTAGAAGGCGGTGTCGTAACGGCGGCCGGCCGGCCCGCTTCGCCCCACGGGGGTCAGCCAGTTGCCCCACTCGTGCAGCGCCCGCAAGTGGGGCGCGCAGCCCAGGCGGCGGCAGAGCTGCAGGAAGCTGCCCGGGTCGCCTTGCACCCGCCGCCGCCACTCCTCCAGCTGGCCGGCCGGCAGAAGCCGCTGCAGCAGCTCGGTGGGCAGCAGAGCGGGAGCCGCCGGGCCCCCGTCCCTCCCGGCCGGCACCGCCAGGAGCAGCCCGCTCTCCTCGAAGGTCTCCCGGATGGCGCAGATGCGGAAGGCCACGTCGGCCGGCAAGGCATCTTCGCCCAGTTCGGGCCGGCGGCGGGCGGTGAAGAGCGGAGGCCGGGCGGGCGGCTCGGCGCCCAGCCCGCAGCGCGGCCCTCGGGCAGCAGCTCCCGCCAGGCGGGCGAGAAGTCGGCGGCCTCCGCCACGCCGCCCGGGAAGACTTGGGCGCAGGGCAGGAAGGCGCTCCGGGCGCTCCGCTGCAGCAGCAGCACCTGGTAGTCGAAGGCGGAGGGACGCGGAGGCCGCCCGCCGCCGCCGCCGCTGCCCGCCGCCAGGAGCAGCGTGGCAGCCTCCCGCCAGGGCCTGGAGGTCATGTCAGGGCGGAGAAGGGCCCCAGCGGGGCTGAAGGGCGGCTCGCTTCCTTGCTCGGCGCGGGGCCGGAGGCAGCGGCCGCCTCTCCTCTCCCCTCTCTCCTGGCAAGGGCGCTTTTGCAAGTCTACCCTGCGGGCTAGGTGGCCTTGCGGTGGGGAAGAAGCCGGCTCTGCCCCTTCCCGCCTCCCCGGGACTTGGGATATTTCACCCAGGCTGGGAACGCGCCGCCTCCTGGGCTGGGAAGGGAGGCTGGCACTGGCGGTGTCGTTGGGCGAGCCAAGTTTGCAAACTGGATCCCTGGTCTTGGAGGGACCTGCTTAATGACCTCCACCACGGGTGGGTCGTAATGCCGGGCTCAGTTAGGGTCAGAAGGGGAGGGCTAGGTTTGCTTCTTGGCGGAGGCATTCGTTTCTTGGCACAGTGGGGTTAGCGGCCCCGCTTAGCGACCACCAAAAACCAAAGTTTGTCACATTTGATCGTGGTCCTGCTTAACGACTTCCATAAATCTCAACAAATAAATGCTCTGTCTTACATATTGGCAAAAAAAATCAGAAAATAAAATACAAGCTGAATAGTCAAGACCTTGTTGATGACTCAAGCTCTGTAAAGGACCTTGGAATACTCACCTCTAATGATCTGAGTGCTAGAGCCCACTGCAACTACATAGCCAAAAAGGCATTAAGAGTTGTTAACCTAATCCTACGTAGCTTTTTCTCTGGTAATATCACACTACTAACCAGAGCATACAAAACATTTGCTAGACCAATACTCGAATACAGTTCATCAGTCTGGAACCCTCATTACGTATCTGATATTAGCACAATTGAGAAAGTCCAGAAATATTTCACAAGAAGAGTTCTCCACTCCTCTACTCGTTGTAGAATACCTTATGCCACCAGACTTGAAATTCTAGAACTAGAAAACCTTGAATTACGCCGTCTTCAGTCTGATTTAAGCATGGTATATAAAATTGCAATGTCCTACCTGTCAATGAATACTTCAGCTTCAACCATAACAACACAAGAGCACACAATAGATACAAACTCAAAGTTAACCGCACCAAACTTGATTGCAGGAAATACGACTTCAGCAACAGAGTGGTCAATGTTTGGAATACTCTACCCGACTCTGTAGTCTCTTCCCCAAACCCCAAAAACTTTAACCTTAGACTGTCTACCATTGACCTCACCCCTTTCCTAAGAGGTCTGTAGGGGGCGTGCATAAAAGCGCACCAACGTGCCTACCGTCCCTGTCCTATTGTTTCTCTTATTCTTTTATTTTTCTTATATGTACCCATTTCATGTATTCACAACTATGTATACACTTATACTTATTATCTTGTAAACAATTGGCAAATCAAATAAATAAATAAAAATAAATAAAATAAGGGAGGACCAGTATTCTGGGTTTAATTTGGGTCATCAATGGAGGACAACCCTATCTTTGGTTAGTGCCTGAGGCATTCGTTTATTGGCTTGGCTTAACGGCCACCCCCCCCAAAAAAAAAAAGTTTGTAAAATTTGATTGTGGTCATGGAGCGACCTGGATTACCAGTATTCTGGATTCAATTCCAGTCATAAATGGAAGATTACCCTATTTTTGCTTAGTGCTTGAGGCATTCATTTATTGGCTGTGGGGTTCACTTAACGACCACCCACCCCCCCAAAAAAAAAGTTTGTAAGATTTGACTGTGGTCATGGAGTGACCTGCTGATTAACAACTTATACAACTGTTGACCATAATTCTGGGCTCAATTCCAGTCATAAATAGACGGCTACCCTATCCTGACTGGGGAATTTGGGAAGTCGAAGTCCACCCAACTTTAAAGTGGTCAAGATGAGAAATGTTTTTTTTTGTGAGGGTGGGGGGCCCAGGGATGATCTTTTGGGGATTGTATGGAAGGGTCGAGCCAGGGCAGATTTACTGAGTTGCACCATTGGGCATGTTGTTGCAAGAGCTTTGCTAATGGACTAGCAAAGGTCAGAGATAAAGCCCCCGCTGCAGACTTCAGCTGCCACCTCATTGATCCATCTGCTCCCATCTCCAGCTTGGAAGCTGCAGTTACGCAGCATGCAAGTCTGAAGTTAGCTGCATTTCTTCTGGGTGTGTGTGTGTGTTTGTTGCAGACTAGCCTGCATCATGCTATATAAATTGAAATTGCAGAGAGCCCTATAAGGGCTGTAAAAGAAACATTCAGAAACCGTCAAGCATTCCTCAAGGCCTGGCCACAAAGAGGGTACTAGGAGAGACTCACATTGACGTCTCCCTCAATAAAGACGCAGAGGGTTAAAGCTTAAAGAGGCTGAGCTTGTCAACAGACAGCCCTGTTTGTTCGAGACTGAGCGTGAAGGGGTGAGCTCCCATTACTTGTCCCAGCTCCTAGCACTTTGAAAGCATGCAAATGGAAGGTAGCAGCAACCTGTGCACCTTGGAGTACATAGACATGCTGGCCACATGACCATAGAAGCATCTTGTATAACACTGGCTGCTCTCTACTCCCCAAGAAATGGGAACGAGCTTAGATTCAGACCAAACTGGACAAAGGAAACCTTTATCTTTACTCTTATCATATTGGTCTTTCCCTCAATGAAGGGTAGAAGAGGTAAGGCACAAACAAACTTACCCGATTTTGTTGTAGCTGGTCTTAATAAAGTTGATTTTTAGTCTTCCCGTGGAATTGATTCTCAAGGCTGGCTTACCTTACAGAGCTGACACAGGTGTTGTTAAATCATGCAAACTTGGGTTTGCTTACTTTCACAAACTTTACAAACAAATTTTACAAACTTTTTTTTGTAGGTAAGATTATTGTAGATTATTGTAGGTAAGCTTGTCTGTGGGAATAAACTTTGACTCCAGTATTTAGTAATGATTAATCTAAGACCTTATACATACATGTTTGCCTAAAGGTCACCTAGATAAAACAAGGAAATTAAAAGCAAACACCAGAAACAATTAAGCAGCTCAGACAATTATGTGTATTGTGTTTAATTATTGAAATCCACAATGTGAATGCTTACTATGTGTAAAATTCTCAATAAAATGGGACACCAGAAATTGCTCTGGACTCCCATCCCGAGTTCACTCGCTTGTGTCTCATCCTTTCCATGGGAGTCCACCATACTTGTCATGTAACCTGGCCTATTAACTTGCTGCTGATCTTATGCAACCCTTAAGTCACTGAAACAAGTGAAGTTCAGTGAGCTTAATTCCTCACAGAACCGCCAAGTAAAAATGTGGATACAGAAGAGGTAGCAGATGAATGTTTATCCTGGGCTCGCCGATATTAAAAAAGGAAATTGCAGTTCTGTGAAGAGCCTGTTTTTCAAGGCCAGAAAACTTATTTAGTACGTACCATTAGATGTGGAAAAATGACCCTTTTAATTTTTCAGCACAGAGACATTCTGGTAATTTCAAATACTGCAGATGAAAAAGGCAGATTGTTGTGTTGCCCATACATCTTGTAGCTATTTCATAAGCAAGAAATGTTTAAACGGAGCAATTATTACGAAACATGGATGTCATGGTTTAGTTCTGAAAAAATAATCTTCAATCACTCACACCATCAATAATTGTGCTTACATCCAAGGGAATCACATGCCTCACATTTTAATGTACAAAACACTTTGCAGTTTTTCAAAGGAGAATTTGAAAGTGTGTTATAGTCTTCTGCATCATAAATACTCAGAACATAGAACAGAGTTGGAAGGGACCTTGGAGGTCCTCTAGTTCAACCCACTGTTTGAGCAGGAGACCCTATACCATTTCAGATAAATGATTGTCCAGTCTCTTGTTCAAAGCCTCCAGTGATGGAGGACCCACAACTTCTGAATGCAAGTTGGTCCATTGATTGCTTTCACTTTTAGTAATTGTTTCCTGAGTTCTAGATTTATTCTTTCCTTGGTTACTTGACTACATCACTACACAGTGATGTTCACAAATATTTTACCTTAACAGCCAAGATTGTATTATTTGCTTTGCTTGAATACTTTCTATTACTCTTGACAACGAAAATTTTAATGTGCATCTCTTCTGCCTTAAGCAGTGCAGCAGAATCCAACTCCATTTGTAATTACTGGAATACAAGACAAAAATGGAACAAAGTGTAAAATGGATCAGCGTTTCTTTTAATGCCAGTTTTCAATTGGACCCTAGTTTGGGAGCGAATTTTGAATTCTTAATAAGTACAACAGGCCATTTGGGATACACTGCAGCTGAGTTTAGCAAAAAATTCATTTTTGTGCCAGCTTGGCACTGTGAGCTTAGAAATATAGTGAAGGAAAAGATTTAAGGGCCTTTAATTCAGCATTCTGGCCAAATAACTTCATGAAAAACATGCGAAAGGTAAATATTGCTAAAGAAGTTCACATGCACACATGTATGTTTAGGAGTTTGTCTTTAAAAGCAATCCGTTCAAAAGGCTGGCAAGTTAACAGAAGAGGTTTTATTTTAAATAAATAATAGCAATAGGTTTTATCCTGAGCATAAAAGAATACTCTTGAACCACGGAATGCCAGTTTATAATACTTACTTTCACATTAATACTGAAACAATTGTTTTAATATAAACCCAGCATTCGTTGGAATGCAACAAATCAACACTATTTTTAAAAAATCAAACATTCAGAGTTCATAATTCCTCAAATTACCATTCCTGTCGTAATTCTCAACTTCATCAAAATTGCAGAATTTGACTTTTTAAAATAATAAATTCTATTACAAAGGGACTTCGCTTCCTTCCTTTTCAACGAAAACGTACACTTTTGTTACAATGAAAACATCTATGGCTTTGTAAACACAAGACGGTTAACAATGCTTTTGTTTTTAGAGAGCAAAACAACTTGGCTTTAAATAAACTTTAAATAAATAAATAATCGTGATGTGGGGTTGATGATTCTATAGAGTCTCTGAAGGCTTTTAAAGACCTAGCTAAAAGAAAACCTCAGTGGGTCAGACTTTTATCGGCAATAAAATTCTGTGCTAATGTTTCTGGTTCTGTATGACTTAAAAATGAGACTTCGAGATAGTTTCTTCCAGAATGAAACACCATTTGTGAATCTTAGAGCAGAGGTGAAGGTGAACAGGGTTCCTGCATTATTTTTATGGATGAACAAAAGCATGTCATGTTTTTGATTATTCCATCAGTTCCTGAAGATCAATCTGGCACACATAAACCCCCCTACAAGAAGATATTTCTTTCACAGTATTATTTAAGGGTGGCACCAATCTTGATCTTCTTTGCATCTGGTCAGTTTTGCACACATGATAAAACTATCCCTAAACCATATCGCACAGTCAGTGGTGCTGAGCAGATGTGATGAGAGCTGAGCAAAGAAGAGATTAATTAATCAGATGATGACAATCCTGTGTCAGGACTTGAGATGTAATTTAGAAATAGCTTAGAGAAAAAACAAGTAATGCAGACAGTTAATGGATGTACAGACATGAGCAACACCTTTCTAAATTGGAAAATAAATCTTACTGGAATTAGAACTGTTTCCTAAACATAAATGCTTTCATAAAGATAACTTAGTTTTCAGGGAAATAAGTAGTTTGCAGTGATGTATTTATGACTTTAACCTGGATTTTGCAAAATAAACCCTGTAAAACAAGAGTGGAGAGGTGGCAATTTTATACATACCAATAGTTCTTGGACTTGAGTTCTCAAGGTGCAAAGAATACTGTTTTAATTCCCAATTAAAAAGGTGTCTTGGGAGCATTCCAGCTAGGCAATTGTTTTCCTGCAGCTTCTTCCTTCCAGCCTATATAACAGTGTTGCATGCAGCCTATGTAAGAGCACTTTAAGTCTAGGTGTTCTCCCATAAAATATGAGACGTATTTAAGAGAACTATTCTAGCCCTTGTTAACATGCAAACTGTAGAGTTGTAATTGCAGGAATGTTCCAATCTCGGATGGCAAACCTCAGATAAAGAATGTTTCCAAGCAAATACAACTCAGGTAAACAAAGTCACTAATCTAAAGGAGGATGAGAGAGAGGAAGTAAACATATGTTAGACTTTAACTAGAGATAATTACCGTGCTAAACAGTAATGAAAGTTAAGCAGTAACAAAAGTTAACCAATGATGGAGGATAATTAAAAATGTGTATAAATGCAAGACTAGACTCCAATAAAGATCATCATGATTCAGTTGTTCATGATCAAACAACTCGACTGCCTCGTAATTACAACAGCAAACGTGGGTCCTTCCAATGAACAAGGGATGTTCTCTTCAAGTGAAGTGAACAATACAATAGCAGCCATTTGAATCGCGCTACAAGAAAGAGAGATGGGTACTTTAGCACCAAAAGGAATACACAGTTTTGACATCCTTGTGGCTCCCACAGCCCTGTTCCTAGGACTTTCTTAAAAGCAGATATTTACAATCAATGGTCAAAATATATTGATGCCTTAAGAGTACCTGGGAATGCAGTATTTTCTTGCTTACTGAACACAGAACTATTTATTTTTGAGGTAACATACTTAGAAGATTTGCTTGGTTGCAAATGCAGAATCTGGCTTTGACCGCACAGCGTCCATTAGTGCTAGCCACTCAAAGTGCACATTTAATTATTTATGTCTTTCTTTCCTTGCAGCCCTGTTCTTTTGTATATTGATCCAGGAGCTAAAAGGCCAATGTATTAAATACAGGTAGTCCTCAACTTTCAACAGTTCATTTAATGACCGGCCAAAGTTACGGCCCTGAAAAAAATTGACTTATGACCATTTTTCAGTTACAACCGTTGCACAATCAGGTAATCAAAATTCAGATTCCTGGCAACTGGTTCATATTTATAACCGTTAACGTGTCCCAAAGTCACGGGATCCCCTTTTGTGACCTTCTGACCAGGGAAGTCAATGGGAAAACCAGACTTTCTTAACAACCGGGTTACCAACTTATGAACTTATGCAGTGATTCCCTTAACAGCGGTGGCGAGAAAGGTCGTAAAATGGGGCAAAACTCACTTAACCAATGTCTCACTTAAGAACAGAAGTTTTGGACTCCATTGTAAGCTGAGGACGACCTGGTAACAGATCTTATTTCTAAAAAAGATTACCCATAGGGTTTCAGTTCCGTAATTCAACGTGCTTTCGGAAGTTGGAGCAACTCATTTCAACGAACCTCAGCTTTTAGAAATTCACCCATTGAATCTGGGGCGTTCTCTCGTAAAGCTTACAAGACTGCATCTGTCCAACTGCAAGGAACTCAATGGGATCAGTATACCGATCCTAAAGCCATGCACAACTGTAAAATATGATGGGTTTAACAGATTGCTGAACGGAAATTTATTTTCCTGTTTGTCTCTTAATAATTACACAACAACTTGCAGGTAGTCCATACCTGTAGAAGGGCTGTTGTTAACCTGCAAATTTAGCCTAGATATAATGGATTACTCTTTGCTGCCGGATTACATATAATTGGCATGACATCCAAACACAAGAGATTTTAGGTTAATCTTAAGGTTTGTGTTTTCACTGACTTCAATTTTCAAGCTGTAAATCTTTCAAATTAATTCCACCTATACAACTATAGAAACAAGTTTACTCAAGAGTCCCATAGTTTTCTCATGTATTAATGAATAAGCATGCTGGAGAAATTATTAAAACCTTACTTCTCTGTTTTAGAAAGAAGTCAAAAGAGTTTTCAGTATCTGAAAACAAAGAGACGGGAGGTTTAAATTTATTTCCCTTTAGGATTAAGTCTCTAAACCCAGAGGAAAAAGTCCTGTCTAAATTTCTGAACTCGCTGAAGATCTTGTCATATTTTAGTTTAAACAACACGAATCCCTGTGTCTGCAAAAAAAAGTAAGCCGAAAGAAACCACATTGTCATCTGATGCATGTTTAGAATTTAAATCTCACTGATTTCCATGGGATTCAGCGCTACAGCAGTAGACTTCAAGAAGGGAAACAATGGTTTACACTTATGTGTAAAGTTGTTCAAAGTTGGCTACTAAGAACCTGTTGATAAGGGTTTCCCCCCCCCCTTCCAGTCCGCTTCAAAGCAAACCTGAAACAGTAGTGAGTTGAAAACAACTCCGTATCTTTCCCTAAATGCCGCTGAAAGTTTTCTTCTGCAAATCTGGATTTTTTAAAAATACTGCACGTGGTTAACAGAAGCAACTTTTCAGTTCAATCTTTCACAAAGACAAGTTTCTGTGCCTGGAGGCTGCACCACTTGGTTTAGGGAAAAAAGTTACTGCCCTCTTTCAGCTTCAGAGTTAATGCCCGTTTATATTTGAAACCCACATATACCCCCCTCCCATTCTGACCTTGGTTCACAGCCTCTTCCACATCGGGAATTATTATTACCCATTTTTGTAAACATGAAACACACCTCCCCTCCCCTCCCAGCTTAAATCACAAACCATATTTCCGTCCCAGTTCCTGAGAACGGTCTTCTATAAATAGCAGTCAAATCCCTACCGTGGTAGTTTATAATACCCGCACATTATTAACCCTGAAAGGCCCAGCCAGCAGGCTTTAAAAAAAAATAAAATACTCTCCTGTGTGTGAGTGTGTGTGTATGCAAGTTTTGGTGTGTTCAGGTCTTTTCCCTGCGTAAGATTGAGAGTATCTTGGCGACCTTTCGACGAGGTCCCACTCGCCATCTTCAGGCTGGTGCTTTCGGCTTTGTGCTTGTGCGAGCAAAGCGTGATCGGAGCACAAGCACGAAGCCGAAAGCACCAGCCTGAAGATGGCGAGTGGGACCTCGTCGAAACGTCGCCAAGATACTCTCAATCTTACACAGGAAAAGACCTGAACACACCAAAACTTGCATACCTGTACCCGTGAAAATCTACAAAAACATGTGTGGTGTGTGTATATGTATATGTATATTTTTATATATATATATATATATATATATATATATATATATATATATATATATATATGTGTGTGTGTGTGTGTGTGTGTGTGTGTGTGTGTGTATGTGTATGTGTATGTAGTGTATGTATGTATGTATGTATATATGTGCATATATATATATATATATATATATATATATTGCATATATATATATATGATGAGCACAATACAGAAGCCTGATGGCAGATGAGATTCTGCCGAAAGGTTGCTACAACTTTAAAAGCACAACTATAATGACTTCTAGTCATTATAAAAAGGTCTTCTAGTGTTCAAGTGGGAAAATACCTGAACAAAGCTGAATACCATACATGTAAGTACCCGCGAAAACTTAACATATACATACATACACACACACACACACACACACAGAGAGAGAGAGAGAGAGAGAGAGAGAGAAAGATCTTGGATCGACAGTCCCGGAGCTTTTTTTTTTTTAGAAAAAGCGTCCATCTCAGTCCCCATCCCGGTCGTGGCTGTTGCAGGTGCAGAAAAGGTAGCAACTCCCCCCGCGGTTGCAAGGAACCGATCCCACCTCTCTCCGTCCAGCCTTAGGAGAGCTTGGCCACACACACCGCCAGGGCGATGGCCATCAGGAGGACGGCGGTGAAAATGATCCCGGCCAGGACCCTGCTAGGATCGCAAAGGCTTTTGTTCTCGACCCCCGAGACGCCGCCCAGGGAAGAGGCGCCCCCGCTGAGGTTGGCGTTCAGCTCGGCGCCCGGGTCTTGCTTGGCCTCGACCGTCCAGCGGGGCACGTTGACCTTCATCTCCATCTCGTAGATCATCTCGCCCACCTGGCCGATCTCCTGCTCCAGGTCCGTCAGGTCCAGCACGTCGATGTTGGCTTCGGCTTCGTACTTCATGTTCTGGACGCTCATGGCCCGCGCCGCCACGCCGGAGGTGCCGCCGCTCAGCCCCGTCTGGATGAGCGGCTTCTTGGGCACGTGGAGCGGGAAAGCCTGGCCCAGCTCCAGGGCGCGCCGCATGTCGCTCTCCAAGATCTCCAAGCAGGCCGAGAAGATGACCCAGAGGCGCTCGAACTCGGGCCGCTCCTCCCGGCTCAGCGCCTTGTCCCGCAGGGCGGCCGTCAGCTTGGTCCGCGTCACGCCGGCCAGCTCCTGCGCCTTCCGCCGGCTCTTCTTCAGCTCCTCGCGCAGCTCCTGCGAGTCCGTCGCGCCGCCGACGGTCAGCACCAAGTGCCGGTAGCAAGCCGTGACTTTGCTGAGCGCGTCCAGCAGCGCCTTGCACTCCTCTTTGGCCATGGCCGGGCGTCAGGCTCAAGAGCGCTCCGAGCAACCTTGCCCGCCGGACGGGGAGCGCATGGCCGGAGTCCGGAGCAGCCCTCCTCGCTGCTGCTGCTGCCGCCGCCGCCCTCCCCGTGGGGAGCCCGGGGGCGCCTCCGCCTCCTGACCGGCCCTGCGCGCACTCCGGGCAAAGCGTGGCGCCCTTCCTCGCCCTGCGCGCATCCCCGGGGAGGGAGAAGCCGGGGAAAAACGAGAGAGAGAGAAAGAGCCCGAATGCAGCTTCCCAGGCGCGGCAGCGGCGACCGTCTCCTTTAAGCCCGCCTGGGAAGCTCCGGGCTGGGCGCGGTCCGGGCGCTTAGGGTTAAATAGCGCGCAGCTGGCGCCGGCGGGACCATCCCGGGGAGGGGAGTCTCTTTCTACCGCTGCTGCTCCTGCCGCCGCTGGGTCGGCTCGGTCCCCGCCCCGCCGCTGCCTCCCAAGCTCCACCTTCGCCGCCTGCCCAGCCAAGCAGACGCGCCGGGGCGGTTGCGACAAAGCCGGGGCTCATTGGCTCGCCTGCTGGGTAGGATCCGCCTCGGGGCCCGGACTAGGAACGGGCGGCGCTTGCGGGGAAGGGGGGGAGAAGGCTGCGAAGAGGAGAGGTTGGGGGGCTGGGGGGGGGGGCGCAGGAGAGGGGATGCCGCCGTTGCTGCTGCTGCTGCCGCCACCGCCGTGGGGAAGGGGCGCAGAGGAGACCCTCGGGGGCTTCGCCGGAAAGTGAGCGTTGAGCGCCCGTTTGGGCCGGGC
The DNA here is from genome assembly GCF_049901735.1 of Notechis scutatus. NCBI lineage: Eukaryota > Metazoa > Chordata > Lepidosauria > Squamata > Elapidae > Notechis > Notechis scutatus. The sequence continues at coordinate 9,996,080 of NC_142017.1, read as the reverse complement.
GAGGGAGGCGCGGGTTGCAAGAGATCGGGGTGCCTCGTTGAGGAGTCGGGGGGCGTCCCGGGAAGCTCCGGAGGATGGGTCGGCGGGGCGGCGGAGAGGGGAGGCTTCCCGGGGCTGCCAGCAAGCCAGCCTCCCTCCCTGCCTGCCTGCCTGCAGGCCTCCGTGCCCCTTCCCCGAAGCGTGCAATGGCTCGGAGCCCCTGGCCCCAGAAAGTGCCGCTTCCCCCGGCGGGAGCTGAGTTAGCAAGTTAGCCTTGCCTGCACGTCGGGAGAAGCGAAGGTCCGGAGGGGGCTGCCTTGCCTGCTGCAGTGCCTGGGGTGGGTGGCGGGGTATCCGGGGCCTGAAAAGCCCTCCAGGGCAGGCTTTCCCCGACGGCCGGAGCGGGGGCGGCGGAGGGTCTCCACCAGAGCGGGCGAGGAGGGGAACGAAACGTCGAAACCCTCGGCGTTCCCTTTGCAAAGGAGACGCGGCCGGGGGGAGGTTCCGGGCTGGTTCCTGGCGGGGAGACTCTCCCGGGTTGGATGCGAGGGGTCGTTGCGCTGCGTGGTTTCCTCGCCCGGGCCCTTTTTCCTGTGCATGCCTCGGTTTCCTCTTTAGACGGGGGGAGGGAGAAGAGGAAGGTTCGCGCGTGGCCACTGTGTGGGGCAGCTTGTATTCGGGGCAGGAAACGAGGAAGTTTGCACGTGGAAGTAAACGGCGGTGTGTCTCGGACGATGCGATGCAGCATCGGTATCCTGGCCTTTCCTCACTAATTGAACCTGCAGTTGTGTGTACTTAACTAACTCAAAAATAAATGATACAGGAGTTCAGGCTGGCCGACCCAGGAAGTGACTTTAAATGACTAGTGGGGTGTTTTTCAGTAGTGCACTGGGAATAATTTTTTTAAAAAAGTTCCTTTAGCAACTCCCACATGGAGCAGCTAAAGACATTTGGATTAATTCGGTACAGTAATATAACATAACCCATAAGTGTTTTTTGACCAGGGCAAATTTTAACTTGGTGGACTTCAACTCCCAGAATCCTATCCTCGCAGGGGAATTCTGGGAGTTGAAGTCCACACAACTTAAAAGTTGCCCAGGCTGGAAAAACACTAGTCTAATAATGGGACCCCACTGGACTTTTCAAATTAGTTTTCGCTTCACTTAAAGGGCTGAATAAAGACCCAAAATTGCTGGAACTTGACCCAATCATGTAGCACATGATTTAATCCCCTCTGATTGAGTATGGTGAGTGTTAGGCTGAGTGGTGCTTGGCCTCAGATATGGATTTGGGTCTCTGTGTGACAATATTAATTACAATGTTTTTAGTTATTCCTCAGGATTCTGTTCAAATTGCAAGGAGCCCAAGCATGAAAACCCCTTTTTACAAAAGGCCCAAAAATGTTGCATTAACTTTACCTACCCAGTGTGACATTTGCTTGCATGGTTCCTCTTTTCTGTTTATTGCGAAGTTTTGGCCTAGTTTCTGTTCCTTGCGCATTATCTCTGGGTAATGTTTAATTTTCCGATGTACCCAGTTTGATTTGATTAGGCAGATAGAAATAATGTCAAAACTGTGTCTTGTAAAGGACACGTTCCTGGGAAGGGAACTATGCAGACTCTAGATGTAGATATTCAGCAACTCAAACTTGTTCGAGTGGACATACAAGCACGCCAGGATACTTCTTAATATCTAAATTGTATCAAGTCATGTGCTTGTGTTATATGGGAACAGCATGGCACTGTATTTTATCAGCTAACTTCCTTGGCCAGAGATGTTGACAGTTAAGTTTGAAGCTATGCCATAATAGTGCTAGCTGCACGATTAACACATTTATTTAAGTAGCCATTGCTTACAGCTTTATTTCTCAACCTTGACACGGCTATCTGGAGAATTCTAGGAGTTGAAGTTTACACATCTTCGAGCTACCAAGGTTGAGAAACACAGATTTACAGTGGTGACTTTGCAAGTGCTATAGATAACTTCGGAACTGACTTTACTATGGAGCAACTAGATTAGTGTTGGGAGTTGAAGTCCAGATATCTTAAAACTGCTAAAGTTAGCAAACACCTAACTAGATTTAATCTTGCATACAACATAGAAAAAATCCCAGTCAAGTGATTTTCCTTCTATATACTAACCAGACTTAATTGCAGTTACAGCCTGAGTTTAAAAGCTGGCCTGTTATTACTAACTTTTAATGAGTGCAGGAGTGTCCACTTTTTTATCTAAGGAAAGTAGTGTGCAAAATACTCACTCTAAGAGCTCAAGGTCAAAATATTTATACAACTTACCTTAACTGGTGGAGAGTCATTGTTTCTTCCCTATCTTATCCAGCTACAATAAACAGATGATCTGTTATCTCATATTAATTGGCTCTAATCAGCAAAAGCTTAAATTTTTGCTCATGTGTGTCTACTCCAAATTAAAGTCGTTCTGCTGCATGAGAGGGTCACATTGGTTGAAAGTTCCCCAAAAGAGCAAGAAGTTCCCTCACAGAAAACTTTCTTGGGGGGAAGGGACATAGTTTTATGGGTTTTTAAACAGAAAATTATTCCTCCCTTTGGATTCAGTGAAACCAAATGTGCCATTTGGACCTTATGGGCTGAGCAAAGTTTTCATTGTATTCTAGTTCTTATTACGGACTCCTTGGTGCTGTCTGATCTTGCTTGCTTGCTTGCAGATGCTTTATTACTCAGCTAGGTACCATGATGATGTTACCCTAGTTGGGTAATGAAACTTCTGAAAGCAAATGACTCCTTTATAATTTGGAATTAAAACAGTATTCTTTGCACGTGGAGAGCATCCAGGACTCCACCGTTTAACCCTAGCTACCTATATTCTCTTCTTTGGGACTTTTCATTATGTCCATTATTTATGAGTTTATTTCACATAATAGGCTGCCGAGAATAGTGTCTTCCCCCCAAACCTTTTGGGTACCATGGACCGATTCCATGGAGAGAGGTCTTTCCGCAGACCGGAGGGAGGGGCATGGTTTCGCGTGTTGCCTGCATCCCATGGGTGGGACTTCTCTTGTTTGAGCAGCCTGGTTTCCAGCATGCCATGGATTGGTGTCGATCCGGGGTTCAGGACCCCTAGCCTAGAAAGATTGTACAGTTATGAGTTAGCTATAAAAGGAGTGTCAGTGTTAGAAGCCAGGTAAGGGTGTCCTTGTTCTTTCACCCAACTTTTGAATTAGTCTATGGGATTGGGTTAGAAGACTATCTGTTAATTGATAGTGGGGCCTGGATTTCAACTCTGCAAGAAATCCTAAGGAATCGACTCGGTTGTAGGAGTTTTTGAGATCCCAGGACGCATTAATGAAAGGGACCTTGGAGGTCTTCTAGGCCAATCTCCGTCTCAGGCAGGAGACCCTATACTGTTTGAGATAAATATGTCATATAATGAAAGGGACCTCGGAGGTCATCTAGTCCAAGTCTCTGCTCAAGCAGGAGACCCCGTACCGTTTAAGATAAATATATAAAATAATGAAAGGGACCTTGGAAGTCTTCTAGTCCAATCCCTTGCTAAGGCATTAGGTTACCTTGCTTTTATTTTAACAGAAAGATCAGCTCAATTGGGGCATGGTAAACTCCCTTCCATTGGATGGTTGAGTCTGGATTCCTACATTGATCTGGGAGTTAAGATGCCATGGCTGAAATGATCTCTTTTAATTCTGATTCTATGAGTGGTGGTGGATTCAACCACCGCCCTAAGAAAATTGTGGTGTGATGTAATCCTAACCCCCCCTACTCTTTGCTTGTTTTACATACGTTTTGGCTACGCTATTTAGATACACAGTGTTGCAATGGTCAAAAGGATACTTCTTTTGTGGATTTTATCTTCCATGGTCACCGTGGAAAACGTTCCAGTCAACAGAAGGAAAAATAGGTCATGCTTTACGTGTTGCATTACCACTGCAAAGTCAGAACTTTAAAATAAATCCCCCAAAAATATGTTTTGCTGCTGTGCGTTACGAAACCTGTTTGTAATGGCAGGTAGGCCAGAGGAGTTGATTGTAAACAAAACCTGCTTGATGTTTTGTGACTCTTCTCATGAAGAATTGGAATGTGCGGTGATGAAAACCAGCATGTGACCAAAGAGATTTTGTAATATTGTGCTGCTTGTGCTTTAAAACTTCAAAGGGCTTGTGGTCATATGTTTGCCAAGCCAGGCTCGTTCTGTGTAGAAAGTTCATAGAATAGAAGGTTAAACTATTTTTTCCATGTATTCCAAGGATGCAATATTTCTAAGGCTAAGGAACCGTGATGTTACTGTGGCGAGTCTTAATACTCCAACAAGGCAAGGAAACGATTGGGACAAGAGCAAAAATTGATATTGATGTAATTTATGTTTGCTGGCTATTAATGCTGTCTAACAGCCACTAAGTGCATAGTTTATTTTTATATATTTGTTACCTTTATATGCCGCCTATCTCACTCTTGCAAAGTGATTCTGGGCAGCTTATTATAAAAACCATAGATATAAAACTGTTCCCCCTACAATCATTAACATTGCAATTCTATAGCCACTTTTTTGAGGGGCTTTGAAAGCCATGTATAAACTTCGGAGCATCAGGGTCTGCATCCTTGACTTAGTTCAATTTTGGTTTTCTCCAGGTGTTTTGGACCATAATTCCCATTGCCTCCACGGAGCAAAATCATGGCCCACGTTGGCCGAGATGATTGAAGCTAGTCAAATAGATTTGAAGGGGTAATGGAATATGTAGATGATCTCGGGGTAAGAGTAGATGTTGCCCTGGAAACAGAGAAGAGAGGCAGGAGCCCCTAATGACTTAATGGTCAGAGGAAAAAAACTTAGGAAAGTCCTGCCCTGCCCTGTTAAAAGTGGTGATGAGAAGTTTGTGTCTTCAGACTGGCAAGATTTTGTTAAGCCTTGCAATAAAATAGAAGTAGTCCATCTAATTGTGCTTCCTGTTTATCTGGGAGGGCTGACATCAGGACACAACGTTGGAGAACTTAGAAAAGGGGTCCCGAAACTTGGCAACTTTAAGACTTGTGGACTTCAACTTCCAGAATTCCTCAGCCAGCTATGCTGGGAGTTGAAGTCCACAAGTCTTAAAAGTTGTCAAGTTTGGAGACCTCTGGCTTAGAATCAAAGTCTACCCCATGAAAGGAAGAGAGACAGAATCCTGATCCACCAACATTTTCTTGTAATGGGAAAGTTTCTACAGGAAATTGTGTAGGTACCATGTTAGTGGAGCAATTGCCACAATAATTTTCTCTGTGGCAATGCAAGAATGCCACCAAACAGTAATGGTACAATCCTCAAAGAGAAGATCACTCTTGAAGTAGGAGGCAACACCTAGCAACTTGACTAATTAAAAAAATATTAAGAGTTGGATCTGGGTATAAGTTGGGAAACTACCAGAAAATCCTGAAGTTCGAGAATGGACTGAGAGATTGGAGGAAAAACCATATCTCAGAAGCAGGAGCTTCTGTATTACCAAAGAACCCTACGTGAATGTATTGTCAGTTGAAATTGAGAAATTGGATTTGCTTCAAGGAAGTCATTATATTTATCTACTACCAATAACATGCTGTAGCATAACATATTTTGGATAAAAGAAAGCAGATGCTGCATAATAGTAGAATAAATAACTTCTTTAAAAGATAGTAAATTCTCATTTTGGTAACAATTTTCTTTGATTATGTTGCTTTGAATTTGATTATTTTTGGGGTTGGGGGTTATGGATTAAGTTACAGAAAGCTGCTGGGCTGGATATTTTGGTGGCACCTATGGCTATGTATGATGAAGATATCTTGAGGAACCCCTTCTACTTAACCATGCAGAAACGACGACCGGATCTCTGCAAGAAAGTTGCCGAATTCCATGGAATGGTAAGTAGATTAGGATGGCTCCCAAGATTCTCTTCTGAAAGGGCCAAGAGTGAGCATTGGTTTCATCTAGGACAGGGTTCTCCAACCTTGGCCACTTTAAGCCTGGAGGACTTCAACTCCTTTGCTAGCTGGGGACTTCTGGGAGTTGAAGTCCTCCAGTGGCCCAGGTTGGAGACTCCTGATGTAGGACAATATTTCTCAACCTTAGCAGCTGTGTGAACTTCAACTCCCAGAATTCCCTGGCCAGTAAGGGAAGTGATCTAGGGACAAGTTTATTTAAAATACTTATGTACCATTTCCCACTGTAACGTCAAAAGGGTACTTTTGTGTCTGATCTCCATGGGGAAAGGACTGGGCAGGTGACACTCTGTGTAACTGAGGTATCACAGGGCTGTTAAACATAGCTTCTATGATTAGAATAATTTTGAGAAGCTTCTTTAGCAACTCTGCTATGGAGCAATTAAAAGACACTCAGATTAATTCAGTACAGTATAATCTAATCTATGTTCAACCTTGGCCACTTGAAGATCTGTGGACTTCGAGTCCCAGAATTCCCTAGCCAACTTACCATTCTGGGAGTTGAAGCCCACATATCTGCAAGATACCAAGGTGGACAAACACAAATCTAATATATGCTGGTCTTTGACCGCAATAATGGTCGACTGATTGATAATCTAAAAATAATTGGTATATATTCCTTGGTGCTCTTTGTTCTCTTGGAGAACGTGCACTCAGCCTTTTATTTTCTCTCTCAATTTTTGCAGAAATTGGAGATAAACCAGTAGGTTACTAGGCCCTGCTTATTCTTCATAGTTAAATAACAGAGTTGGAAGGGACCTTGGAGGTCTTCTAGTCCAACCGTCTGCTCAAGCAGGAAACCCTATGCCATGGTTTAATTTCTAATGCTGTAGCAAAAATGTGATGGATTTGGGATCCAGCTGTATGTGCAGTAACATCCTCTAACTTTTTCCCTAGATACTGGTACCTTGTAAAGGCAGTCTTTCAAACAGCATCATTTCAGCTTGCCAGTTTGACTCTTACATTCTTAAAGCAGCAGACAACAATTTCCACACTTTGAATGGAAAGGTACGGACAACAGAAATAATGGGAGCCAGTTCAGACTTGGATGAATAGTGTTTCGGCAGTAAACAAATTCATTCGTGATGCTCTGAGAAATGCGACAAACTATCAAGATTCAATTAGAGAATTTAGTAATCTGTTTTAGGCTGCATTACCTAGACATGTTTGTCTGGAAGGATGGTAATTTCCACGGCTGGTGATTTTCAGTGCTAAGATATTTCAGCTGTAAAATTCTGAAAGTCCATGTGATAGTAAAAAAAGATTGTGTTTTTGGTATATTTTGCTATATTTAGTGGCTTCCTGAACAATTGCAGACCAGGTATGATAGCCATCGTGATTTCAATCTTCTTAATCGTAATCTAATGATATTTTAGCAGTTATTTCTCCTCATGAGAGTAAATGATCTGGTAGACTTTGTCTATTTTTAAATCTTGATTTAATTTTGGACATCTATAGATACTATTTTGGGAATATTGTTGGCGCCTCTGAGCCTGCAGGTCTTATGTTGCTTATGGTGGTGTTTTTACTTTTTGCTCTACTTAGTTATTGAATTTTTCTTTCTCTCTCTTTCCCTATATAGGAAGTCTTTATACAAGGAAACATGATCATCCTTGGGGGTGAATTTAACCACCGTTGCTCCATACCTATTCTATTTGAGGAAACGTTTTATAATGACAGGGAAGAGAGCTTTAACATCCTTTGCATAGCTCATCCTCTAGAAAAACATGAAAATAAAGGTAAAGGTTTTTCTCAGCACTGACCATAGGTGCTTGATCAGTTTTTGAATGCCTCCTCTCTCTATATGAGTAAACTATTTTTTCAGCCTGAAAGAGAATCATAAAAATACAATAATGAACCTGCAGGAATGAAGCTTAAATTCTCTACACAGTTATGAGGAACAATTTATCTGCAGCTAGGTTCACCCATTGCATTCAATCATAACATGGTTTCATTGAGTTTTGGCTTGGCTTGAATGAACCCGGCCATCTTGGTGTCTAAATTTTGTTTGGTGCTGTGGAAATCCAGCTAATTGTGGCTTAATCAACCAACCATGTTTAAGCAAACCATGACTTGGGGTAATGTGTCAACAAGTCACAAAACAAGGAGACTCCAGGAAGAAATTTGGCAGTAGAACCATCTTAGTTTGTAAACCTTTAATGCCTGCCTCTATGAATTTCACTGTGTGAATTGTCCTCTGATTCTTGGAGGGAACAAAAGAACTTTTCTGTCTGCTGACCAGCGCTTTCCCATTTCAGAACCACCCTCAACGACATCCAACTCTTACTCCTTGAAAAACATGGAAGATGTGAAAGAATTCTTGGGAAGGCATGCAGAAAAATTTGATAAAGCCATTGCATCTTTCCACAGGACTTTCAAGGAGCATGACAGGAAAATCCTGCGGCACTATATAGTTAGTATTTCCACTTCCAATAGATTTAATACTTAACTGCGTATGACAAAAGGATTAAAACCATTAAATTAACATTTTCCCCGAATCTTTTCTATATGGGGAAGGAGGTATGTGGAAATTCTGGCCATGGCATATTCGTGTCACCTAAAGTATGTTGCTTTCTTTGGAAATGAATCAGTCATATGCTGGCTTGTGTAAGTGGAACGATCCTGCAAGACTTTTGTTTACAAAGCATTTGAGTTGGGGTATAGCTTTAAGTGTTACCACAATGTTTCATGTTTATTAAATTGATCTATCTCACTCTGAAAAATGACTCTGGGCAGCTTTTTGAGAGTGCCTCAGATGTATCACTGAATGCAGTTTGTCCTCGAGTTATGACTACCATTGAGCCCAGAATTATGTTGCTAAGTGGGAAATTTGTTGAGTCGTTTTTATGACTTTTTTGCCAGATTTGTTAAGTGAATCCCTGCCGTTGTTAAATCAGTGGCACCGTGTGTTAAGTGAATCTGGCTTCCCCTTGACTTTGCTAGTCAGAAGGTAACGGATAACAGATAATCAGAGTTGGAAGGGACCTTATAGGTCATCTAGACCAACCCCTCGCCCAAGCGGGAGACCCTACACCATTCTGACAAATGGCAGTCCAATCTCTTCTTGAAAGTCTCAAGTGATGGCGCTCCCACAACTTCCAAAGGCAAAAGCTGTTCCTTTGGTTGATTGTTCTCACTGTCAGAAAGTTTCTCCTTAATTTCCAGGTTGAATCTCTCCTTATCCATTATTCCTTGTCTGGCCTTCGGGGGCTTTGGAAAATAGCTTGACCCCGCACTCCTCTCTGTGGCAGTCCCTCAAATATTGGAAGGCTACTATCCTGTCTCCCCTGGTCCTTCTCTTCCCTAGACTGGCCATGCCCAGTTCCTGTAACCGTTCTTCATATGCCTTAGTCTCCAGTCCCCTAATCATCCTAGCTGCTGTTCTCTGTACTTTTTCTGGAGTCTGAACATCTTTTTTATAGTGTGGTGACCAAAACTGGATGCTGTACTCTAGGTGTGGCCTTACTAGGGCTTTATAGAGTGGTATTAGTACCTCCCTTGATCTCGATTGTATCCCTTTGTTAATGAAACTTAGGATTGCATTACCTTTTTTGGCTGCTGCTGCACACTGCTGGCTCATATTTAGCTGGTTGTCCACTAAGACCCCAAGATCCCTCTCACAGTTACTGCTATTGAGCCTGGTTTCACCCAGTCTATATGTGTCCTTTTGTTTTTTCTTGCCTAAGTGTAGGTCTCAAGAGGTCATCACATGACCCCGGGGGACGCTGCAACCATCATAAATATGAACTAGTTGTCAAGCAACTGGTGACCATGGGGACGCTGCAACTGGTCATAAGCGTGAAAAATGGTCATGTCACATTTGTCAGTGCTGTTGCAACTTCGAATGGCCGCTAAACAAACTTGTAACTTGACTACCTGTAATGCACACCAGTGGTTCTCAACCTGGGGTCCACAGATTCCTGATGTGCCGTGATGTTTTCATGAGGTCCATGAAGGCTTGAAGAAATGTTGTGATTTAAATCTTGAATTAAGTCTTGGTGGTCCGTAGCTGGTCTGTGGCCACAAAAGGTACTTAAAAGGGATCCATGGTGAAGAAAAGATTGAGAACCACAGATGTGCATAGTTGCAATGTTCTTTTATACCTCTCCTATTATTCTGTGTAATTATCCCAATAAGACTTGGCTGCTATTTTTAAATGCTTGATTATTCCTAGCCCCCACCCCAATTTTCTCCATGCACTTTGCTTTGATCTTCAGGATTCGGTGAACGCCCTCTACACCAAATGCATCCAGCAGCTGTTGAGAGATTCCCACCTTGTAAGTACAGATGTGTGCATGTAAACATGTGTGGCTGTGTGTTTCTTAGGCAAGCCTGTGTGTTCATTCTGCTTTCTTTTCTCCCAAATAATTCAGAGAATGCTTGCAAAGCAGGAGCTTCAGATGAACCTGATGAAACAAGCTGTGGATGTGAGTATCCTGGATGGTTGTTAGGATCTGGGTTCCCCCTCTTGAGTAGACCTACAGAATGCTTTCTTTGCTTTTTATTTCTGGGTACAGATGTATGTCCATCACTCTCTCTATGACGTCATCTTCAAATACGTGGGGACCATTGAAGCCAGTGAGGTAGGTTCCCAGATGTGCCTTGCCAAAGTTATGTTGGGAAACACGGGTAGTCCCCAATGCTGGGGATGTAAGAATCATTGCATCGTTAGGGAGGGTCCAAATTGCATCGAATGGACATTCCTTGCAAAACTCCCATGTGTGATTCTTAATTTGACAACTTCTGCATGAGAACTTGGTAAACTAGGGTGAAAAGTTCCTAGAATTAAAGGGGTAAACCTGATCTAAAGTATTGCCCTGGATCTCTTAGAAGCTTTCTCCAAGAAATCCTAGAAGTTAGAAAGGACGGCATTCTTATTTATATATTTCATATTTCCTAACCATCTCCCTTGGAGAGTAGCTCTGGCCAGTGTACAATTTAATTCTTGCAAGAAGGTGGTAACGCATCCATTGCCCAAAGATGCCCATCTACCAGCTTTTCAAGCCATGGAGGAATAGCTTTGTCATTTTTTTTTTGTCATCACACAACAGATACGAACTAAATATAAACCACTCCAAACTTGATTACAGGAAGTACAATTTCAGCAACAGAGTAGTCAATGTCTGGAACTCAATACCTGATTCTGTTGTCACCTGCTCAAACCCCCACTCCTTTACCCTCAAACTAACCTCTACTGACCTCACCCCATTCCTAAGAGGTCTGTAAGGGGAGTGCATCAGTGCACAACCACGCCTACCGTCCCTGTCCCATTGTCCCCAATTATTAGTTCCTTTTTCATGTATTTAAACTTATGTTTATTCTTATTTCTATTGTATTGTAAGCGTTTGACAAAATAAATAAATAAAATAAATTTTAAAAGATTTGCTTGGAAGGTAGCTTGCTTTCAAAGCAGTGGGGTGGAGCTGCTGTACCAGCCTTGGTGATATATTAGTACTGTTTCTGCTTGAGGCTTTGGATTATATTAGCTTCTTTTTTTTTTTAATCCAAAAAAACAGAGGTTGACTAGTAGAGTCACGGGAGCTACGGTTGCTCAGGGGTGCTAGGTTGGTAAATGAAGTTCTGTTAAAAGCCTCTTCTGCCAGGATTTACAGTGATGTCTTCCCTGCTTAGGATGCGGCTTTTAACAAAATCACCCGAAGTTTACAAGACCTGCAGCAGAAAGACCTGGGTATCAAGCCTGAGTTCAGGTGAGTTCTCCACTACTTTTTAAAGGGTTTTCATAGCACAGTTTTGTTTCATTTTCTTCCTGGGAAGAGCAAAGAAAGAATGGATAGATAAACTTGGGAAAACGGAGACAGCCAACTTCTTGCTTCTTCAAAAAAAGAAGGGAAGGGTTCATGCCTTTTTTATTAGAGGCTTTCACTGGATCTCATTATGTAACCCAAAGGATGCAATTTGCTATTCCTGCTTAAAATAAGTCTTGGCCTAACCTTTCGCTCATGGCTGCCTTTGGGCTGTTAATTCATTTTGGATATATGAACCCTGAACCTGATGCGTACAGCAGCATTTACTTCTAGTTTCTGGCAAGAAATATCCCATTGGGAACAAAGGGTTTGCTTAGCAACTGCCAACTTCACTTAATGACCACTGCAAAAAGGTTATAAAAATCAGGCATGATGACATGATGACCCGCTTAAATGCAGGCTCAATTTCAGCCGTGAGATAATAACCTGGGTACCTTTTGAGAAGTTATTTCTTTCTATTTTGCCCCTGTTGCGGTCTAAGCTGTTTTTTCTTTCTGACGGTGCTGGTTTCAGTTTCAATATCCCACGGGCCAAGCGGGAACTGGGGCAGCTGAACAAGTGCACCTCTCCACAACAGAAGCTCCACTGCTTGCGCAAAGTGGTGCACATCATCATGCAGTCTCCAAGTCAAAGAGGTGCGTCACTGTGGGGAGGAAGTCATGAAGTTTCAAGGAGGTGCTTCTCTGTGCTCTTGAAAGCACCCTCCTCCACGAGCTTTTGAATCAGGGTCCAGATTTTGCTTTGCATTACTTCGGAAAACCGAGGGCGCGACTTAACTTTCGCGTGGAAATATCTTTTCCCTGTATGGAGAAATGCAGTGCGGAGATAAAAATTACAATTCGCTAGTAGTGCTTGAACCTCTGGAGTTTCTTTGAACGTTTCGCTTCTCATCCAAGATGTTTCTTCAGCTCTGGATGGTGGGGAACGGAAGGATTTATACTCCTTGCAGACAGCTGGTCATTTGCATTCTTTTAAGGCCACCTGGATATTTATCTGTGTCGTCATGATCCAGGTGAATGCAAATGACCAGCTGTATGCAAGGATATAAATCCTTCCATTTCCCCACTACCTAATAGGAGCTGAAGAAGCTTCTTGGATGAGAAGCAAAACATCTTCAAAGAAAAACCAGAAAGTCCAGTTGACTCCTGAAAAAAAGCATCTTTGTGACAACCTGGGTTACGGAGAATCTCCATAGACATTGAACCTCTGGACTTGGTGTTTTCAAATCCTCTTAATCCTTGACCCAACGGTGACCGTTGGAATAATTGGGGAATTCTAGGAGTTGAAGTGCACTCATTTTCAAATTGCTAAGGCTGAGAAGCAATGTTTTACAGGGTCATGCTAGCAATAGAACTTATATACCACTTCACAGTGCTTTACAGCCCTCTCTAAGCAGTTTACAGAGTCAGCCTATTGACCCCAACAATCTGCATCCTCATTTTACCCACCTCGAAAAGATGGAAGGCTGAGTCCACCTTGAGCCGGTGAGACTCGAGCTGCCAAACTGCTGGCAGCCGGCAGTCAGCAGAATTAGCTGCAGTACTCCATTCTAACCACTGCGCCACTGTGGGTAGCTTCATGGGAGAACAATGCTCTTAAGCCATTTCCAAACTGCTACGAATTACTGTATTATTAGACGAGGCACTAATTTATAATTTTATTGAGGTTTGGCATTGTCGCTCCATAGGAAATCTCCTGACATGTTTCTAGGTGCCTAAATTGAGATACTTTTTTCTAAATAGGGTGCTTTTCTTTTCTTCTCTCTTTCCCCTTTCAGTTAACATGGAAACTATGTGTGCCGATGATCTTCTTTCTGTGTTGCTCTATCTCCTTGTGAAAACAGAAATTCCTAATTGGTATGTAACCTGTTTTCCCCCGTTTCAAAGAATTCTATAAAGAAGAATATTTGTAGCTCCAGGTTGAAATGAGGGGTCCTTGGTGCTCTCTGAGCTTGTTTGTTTTATTGCAGATCTTTCATTACCCAAACTAACTAACACCATCAGTGCTCTGATAAAACATCATTAGAGAATCCTCCTTGAACAGGACATTATAGACACACTGACTAAAATAATATTCTCACTGAACTCGGAGCTCAAGTATTGCAGTAGCTTCTACATGGCGATGTTCTTGGAAGCCACTCAGAAGCTTCAAATGATCCAGAATGAGGGGTCCTTGGTGGTCTCTGAGCTCGATTGTTTTCTTGTAGACATTTCATTGCTGAAACTAAGTAACATCATCAGTGCTAGATGATGATGATGATGATCAGTGGTGGGATTCAAATTTTTTTACTACCGGTTCTGTGGGTGTGGCTTGGTGGGAGTGGCATGAGAAGGTCACTGCAAAATGTCCATTCCCTCCCCACCCCATAACCTGCTTTCCAGCTCCGTTCTCCTGTGCAGGGCAACCAAAGAAGACCCAGCCGATCAGCTGGGACTCAATGGGAGGCAGAGAATAGACGGGGGAGGGGCCAGTCAGAGGTGGTGTTTGCCAGTTCTCACAACGGCTCAAAATTTCCACTACTGGTTCTCCAGAACTGGTGAGAATCTGCTGAAGACCACCTCTGATGATGACGTAGCACTGATGAAATAATGTCATCCATTCCAAGGATAACAACAGTAATATAATAGCAGCAGCAGCATCCAAAAATGCCAATATCTTCTGAATACTAAACAGTATACTTTTTTTTTTTGCTGTTTCAGAGCATCAGCAACTCCTGCAGTTTAAACATGTACCAAAAACATTTTTGGTACAGATTTTGAAATGTGTACAGGGTGTTATGAAAGAGACCTTGACCATTATTTGGCGTGATATGCAGATAGAAACGAAACATCTGCTGCTTAACTGCTGTCTTTCCATGGATTACATGGATTATGTGCATTAGAAATATACTCAGGTTCTTGGATGTCAGTTATAACTTAAAGCTGATTTTTAATTCTTTGTGTTTTTGACTGTCAAAACCAAGGATTAAAAGCTCACACATTTTCGTACGTGCGCACCACACAGTACCCAGTGGTACTTCTTCAGAGTTTTGTACTAAACACATTGGGGCGAGCTTTATAGCAGGGTGATACTAGGCAAAACTAAAGCTCAATAGCTAAATGTTATTGGACCATATTTTCTTGAATGGATTATATAATCAATATATGCAGAAATGTGGTAAGTGCTTGAATCCTGGTTTGGTTTTTCATGGTTAGACAAATTCTATTACTCTACCATTTCATATCCTGGTGAATCTGGGCACAAATGTTTGATCTCAAAGACTGAAGTACATCCCAAATGTTGATGACAGATAAAACTTCAGGGCGCCATTTTGATTTCCTGCATTCTGATTGAGTTCACATACTCTATTAAGCCATAGTGTGGTTTGCTTTTTTGTGTGTGTGACACAGTGTGTTCTGGGAAGCTTATGGTTGAGACCTGTGATATATAGGTTAAAGCATTGGATGAACCCATTGGGTTAACCCAACTATTTAGTAAAAATTGCTGAAAGGCGTATCAAATTTGAATACAGCCATAGCGTGATTTGGTTTTGGCCTTGTATGTTGTACAAACTCAGTTGTTATGGTTAGTAAATAGAGCTTAGCAAAATGTGCAAGTCCAGCCAGTAAGACTGATTTAAGAATATCATGGCTTTGTGCCATGGGTGAACCTATCTTAAATTTTTCTTGGATCACCGTGATAATCAGGATGGGCCTTATAAAACAGAAATAAGAACTGTCTGGTTCCTTGCAATGAGTAAGCTCAGAACTTATCCGAGTTGAAATATAATACTTGTTTATAACTGAAGACTCGAGCAGAATTAAAAACAAGTATCAGAAAACGTCTAGGTTTGTTTAATGAATAGAAATTGGATCCAGTTGCACAAATTGTTTCTTTTTTTTTTGCTTCCTGAAAATTGCTTATGTAGTTTTTATTCCCTGTCTAGGATGGCAAACCTGAGCTACATCAAAAACTTCAGATTTTGCAGCTCAGCAAAGGATGAACTGGGATATTGCTTGACCTCAGTTGAGGCTGCAATAGAATATATCCGTCAAGGAAACCTGTCTGACAGGACACCAGTAAGTCCCTGTAATGCCGTCTATCCTATCCCAGCCTCAAAATCTCTCTAATAGTGTTCCCTTTTTGTAGGTCTGCAGGATTCTAGCCATCATGTAACAGGAATCTGGAGAGCTAGCTCAGAAACACATTTCATTTGTCAAAGCCAGGTTATTATCCTGTGTAGGCCGCTCAAGCATTTTAGCAACTGGAGCCTTAGGCTGGGGAATTATAAAGGCTGATATATATATAAAAAATCCGTCTTTGATCTTGTGCTTACAAAAGAGCATGTTGCCAAGTTTGGAGACCTCTGGCCTATGTCAACAATTCATGGAGGGCTTTTCAGAGATGGATTTAAAAGTACCATTGATTTAGGATTACAGTAGTTGGGAGAAGTCCTTTTTTAAGAGTTAAAAAACAGTCACTTTTAGTTTTCAGCTTTCTGGGCTTAGTCAAATCATTTAGAGCCTTGCCGATGCATTAAGTGGAATATATTTGAACAGCTGTACATTCTGGGCTAAGTGAGGGAGAGTTGAAGTGCTAAATCCACAACCTTTGTGTGTCAAGACATACAGCTGAGTTACAGTGATTTTCTGCCAGCAATAAATGGTTTTGCTTGTAGAAGTTGTGGTCCCATGTCACTAAAACCATAGCAGATATTGCAGAGATATTTTAGAAAGCACTCATGCTTTTGAAAGGCACTCTGAAGATATTTTTTTTTAAAAAAGCTGATGGATAAGGTAAGCAATTCCAGGTATTTTCTGGAACGAAGGTAGAGGTAGCTGGCAGATTTTAACCATAGTGGTGGTTATTTTTTATCTTCAAAGCGTTGCTAGATATTTCATTACTATAGGTCATCCTGTCTTTTCTTCCAGTTTATGCCATCTAATAAAAATCTAGCAGCTTTAGCTGCATTAAAGCTGAAAGTTGGATGCAGTGTTATAAAGGAACTCTTTCACAGCATTTAAGGCATAGTGAAGTTAATTTATTTGTTCAATTTCTATGCCTGCCCATCTCAATCAAGAACTCTGAGTGGCCATAATTTTCCCTTAATGGACCAGGGATTTAACTGACCTGTTACTATTCCTTTTTGAGACTGGAAATATTCTTACAGCCATAAAATCATTACCTCCTGCTCCTTTTTTTGTACTTGTTAGGGTGTTTGCAGAATAAAACATATGTCTTAAATCACGTGGAGGTCTAAGGCAAATTTTCAGTATTACTGAAATGTCCTCCTCAGATGGGTTCTGGAACTGCCTGCTGCTAGAACATGGCTTATATCTTGTTCCTGAAGCCAGTTAGTGTAGTGCCCTTCTAACTTAGAATGCCTGTTGAATCTAATCGCTCTGAATGTTAGATAATTTAGCATTCTGGACTCTAAGCTAGTGTTGAATTTTCCATGTCACGAAGCGAAAGGTCTTCAAGACTCTCTTCCATGGTCAAAAATACGTATGTTGGAAATTGTAGCTCGTCAACTTTTGAAGAGCCACAAGTTCCTCATTTCTGCTTTAGACAATACAGTTACTACAAAGTTGATGATGACAAGAGAAACTTCCAAAACCTTAGGTGCTCCTGATCTGAATCGAAGCTGGAGGAGATGGACGTGATCCCTGAATGGAAGCTGCGCTTGTGAGCCATCTACAAAGAATGGAACTTAGGGGTTTAACGGCTTGGTTTTTGGACCACTTGATGCTGAAGGCCTGGGGATCTTCTCTGGCAAACTCCTTCACTCCTCTTCTGCACTTTAAATCACTTTTGCAACACTTTCACTTTGTTTCTTGGTGGGATATCTTTTCAAGCAAACTTGCGCTGCTTGCCATTCCCTTTCTAAAATGGCAGAGGTGGATCACAAATGTTGCTTGTTAGATCTCAGAGCCATGTTAAATAAAAAAAGGGGGAGTGGGAAAGATGTGTGGAACAGAATTGAATGGTGGTTGCACTTATTAATAGTTTGCCTGCAGCTAGTTTGATGATCGTTCACAACTTGTTACTCTGCTAACTTCTGAAGAAGTTTAAGGCAAAAAATGTGTTGGGATGATGGAGGGGTTTGCTGCCTTCTGTAAAATAAAACACATTGATAAATTTGAGAATGTGTGCAGTTCTTTAAAGTAAAACGAGTCAATAAAACATACCCAGTTTCCCAATACTTGTTTAATTTTTTGGGGGGTATTTTTGCCTAAACGCAACTATCTAAACCTCAGTTTTTAAAACTTATTTTGGACGTTAGAACATAGAACCCCTGAAGGGCAAATCATGAATGGCTATGTTTCTTTGCAGAAGATCTGGATTTGTAGTGTGCCAATTCCATGAGTTTCATGCTTCATCCTCTTTGGCCTAACTTGCATTTAAATCCTCAATGCTGTGCTTACATGACAGATTTAGTCATGATAACTGAACTGTAGTTTATTCAATCTATCTGCTCAGTGACAATAAAGCAAACTAAACTAAACTTAGGAAGTAAGGAAAATGTTTGGTCAAATATATGCTGGGAGCTTGCGATGCTGGTTTCTACCCCTTTATTGCTTGAAAATAACTTAAATCTTGTGAGGAGTCAGATTACGCCAAAATGATTTAGCAAAGTATTGCATATATCTCAATCTGAAAGTTGAACTAGTTTGGGGTGGTATAAGAAAAGGAAATGAGTAATATTCCTTATCAACTAGAATTGATCTAAGCTGACTTGCTAATGTCGCTTCATTACAAACTGGTCTGCAATTGGTCTTGATTCAGGCTGCAATTTTTCCAGAGATTTGAAGGGGGGAAAAGACAGGTATATAATCCCCTGGGCTATAAAGTGTGAAGGCTGTCTTCTCCAGCCAAGTATACACCAAAGATGTTGGACTTCAGCTGTTCATGGGCTGTGCTGTCAGGATCTGTTAGTGAATGACACACCTAGAAGGACCAAGTTTCTCATCCTTGACTCCTATGTTTTGTTGAGCATATACCCAAGGATTTCTGGAATCATCATCTCCTTTTAATGACCCATAATCCCTTGTGGAGTGAAGTCTGGGCAACTGAATGGAGCTGAGTGTTTACTGACCGGATGCCCTTCCTGTTGCCAGTGCGGAGTTATATTCAGCAAATATATTCTCATCGTATCCAGAGAGAAAAATATCCACCTCTACCTAGGATCGCACTCACAGCCTCCTGAGTATGAGGCGAGAGCTCCACCTGTAAGGATTTCTAGAATAGCTAGCTGAAATACCCAGAGGTCACCAGGTGGCCTGTTCTAATCTGAAACATGGGTGAGAAATCTTCAGGAGATGAGATCCATCATCTAGATCAACACTAGCACAATGTGCTGAGCAAAAGCATCTCATTTGCGTTTAGCTTAGTGCAAATCAAACCAAACCTTTCTTATAGACGTAGGCCAGCATATTAGCTTAGTATAGAGGTGAATGGTGTCATTAGAGCACAGTTGATTACAAAATACATGCTGAGCCTTAAATGAATCACTGTGGCCAAGTTCAGACTTCATGGTAACTAGAAATGATGGTTTCCAAGCCAAGTAAGTTGACACATGACATACTAATCTAAAATGTAAACTTAGTTCTTTCTTCCGACTGGCATGAGAGAGACTTTCACACTCTACCACTGTTACAGCTTTCGTTCTCTTACCTGTTCAACATATCATTTCACAGTTGATTCGCTATATTTTTACCTTCTTGGGAGAGAATTACTCAACATGGTTGACCAAACAAATGAAAACAAATTTTATAATAAAATAAGAAGCAGTAGACAAGGGCATGGCAAACCTATTAGCGGTAGTAAGGAAGTTAAAATGGCATTTAAAAAGCGACTTACTACCGGTTTTCACAAAACTGTCACAGCTCCTCCATCGTCACATGATCAAAATTTGGGTGCTTGGGAACTGGTATGTATTTATGGCAGTTGCAGCATCCCAGGTCATGTGATCACCTTTTGCAACCTTTTCACACAGCTTCCATTGAGCAAAGTCAATGGAGGAAGCTAAATTAACAACGGCAATGATTTTCTTAACAACCATGGCAAAAAAGTTTGTAAATTTGGCTGTGATTTATTTTAACTGCCCTGGTTAGCCAAAGAAATTCTGGTTCCAATTCTGGTTGGAGCAATAGCACTTAGACATATACCACTTCACAGTGCTTTAGAACCCTCTCTAAGTGGTTCACATAATCACCATATTGCCCCCAACGATTCGGGTCCTCATTTTACCACATCAGAAAGTTGGATGGTGGTCAGGATCGAACTGCTGGCAGTCAGCAGAATTAGCCTGCAATACTGCATTCTAACCACAGTGCTACCATTGCTCCTTGTAAGTGAAGGATTACCTGTATCTATTTTTGTACTCTGTAAAAAATAGTATGAACATGGCTGATTAAAAACTCCATTGCAAGAGGACTGTTAAATGAGAAAATTTAATTACAATCCCTGTCTGAGAATGGTTACTGTCAATAAAACTTTCATCTGTGGCCACAAATAAATCCCTACTGATACAAAATTAGAAATAGGACCTTTTTGATGCAAGGAAGGCTATGTTCCAGCAGTCTGATTTTTAAATGAGGTTCTGACATGCAGATGCTGCTCGAACTTTTAATATAAAACTGGAGACAATGCAGGGTAGTGGTTAAGATGTTGGACAACAAGCAGGAGGCCCTTGCCTGCTGCAGAAGAATGCTTGGCAACCTCAGGCTACCACACCCTTCAGAATTGCATTGTAAGATAAAAGGATTCCTTAAGTATGTCACTTTGAGCTTCTCTAAAAGAGTCAGGATATACATCTAAACAATAACATAGTTGGTAAAAGAGCAGAAGTTTCCTCTGATGACATTGCGGTCCTCTCTTCGGTGGTGATTTTATTTTTCTTAATGCTCACTTTTTTTAGGATTCTACATATTCGTAAGCTTTTGGTTGAAAGATGGAATTCATTTATTCATTGGTTAGATTAAAACTGAAAACCCATCCTTCGGTGCAAGAAAATGGCTAGTGTTCAATTTTGAGAGTTAGGCTTTAAAATGGAATTCACCAGTTTAAACAGATCTGACATCTGTTAAATCAGTGGGAAAAAAACAGGTTTTGCAAATACCTGTTTTTAGTTAAACATTTCCAGTAGCTAATAGCTTCTCTCTCTTTTCCTTTTGTAGGGATCTGAAGGATTTAGTGAAAAGCTGTTCTTAAGACAAAGAATGAATCTTCTCTCTCAACTGTCCACTACCCCGATTGACTGCTTGTTTAAGGTTTGGATTGCATAGCTGTTGGATTAGCTCAGCAAGAACTAACTAAATATTATGCTTTTCCCAGTAACGGGCTGGAGGACTATCTCCACCACGGCTATATGTGGACTAAAATTGGGTGTTTTGGAATTATCTTTCCTGTGCCATTTTTATTATGTGCCATAATGGATGCTTTAATCAGAGTAGCATCACTCTTGGTGGAATATGGCTTTAATTATATATATTTTTCAAAACAGTGCCTGTGTGATTTCTCCTCCTACTTAATTATCTTCCACTGGGAAGAGGAGGCTGGAAGAGAAGCTTTCCTAGGAGTGATCTCTGTGGGCATATTATTAAAGTCCCCCTTTTTTAGTTAAATATTTAAACTTTAATGTGTTGAGAGTTTGTTTGGAGCTGATTATGGCTTTGCTGGCAAGAGAGAAGTTGATGAATCAGTTTGATGTTATCCTTTTATTGCTGTTGAAGTTGTATGTAGGATTTTTATTTTTTAATCTGCTTCTTTGGGAATGTTGTAAATAGAGAGATGAATCCACACTTCAATCCACATTTTCAAATGAAGTTATGTGATCCTAAGAAAGGGTTTGGTTAACCCGTTCTGGGGTAGTAAGTCATGTTAATAACATTAAATATGTTTTTTATCAGAAATAACAGAATAACAAAAGTTGGAAGGGTCCTTGGAGATCTTCTAGTCCAACCACTTGCTCAAGCAGGAGACTATACTATTCCAGACAAGTGACTGTCAAGTCTCATCTTAGAAGCCTCCAAGTATCCAAATAATCAGTATTTTTTGGACACCGCTCCTATCTTGTTAAATGGTGTAATTCTTACATTTTAAAAATAGCTTATGGAAATGTATCCTGGAGAGCAAAGCTTTAATCTCACACCTGCCTTTTCCTACCTATTTTTTTTCCAGGTATATTGGAACCACAGTTCCAATAGGACTTCATATAGCAATTGGAGGAAATTATTTATGCCTGTTCAGCTTGAATAAGGCATATTGTTCTTGGGAAGACTTGAGTAGACATCTGTTAGTTTATACATGTTAGGAATGTAAGTCACTTACATACCTCAACAATACAGTTTAACAATTACAGAGATGTCACAGTGGATATGCAGTCTAGGATAGACAATAAACTAGGGACTTGGGATGGAAATACACCGACTCTTCTACAATTGCTGTGATGTGAGAACTGACCTTGAGTCCTTCTTAGGGTTCTCCAAGGACTTTCTCCTCTTCTGGTGTTTTCTCTGTTTGAGTTTTGGGTTTTGAGCCTGCCCAGATGTGTCTCTCTCTCTCATTCTTCTTTGCAGCAAGTTGCTTCAGGCAACCAAGAAGAAGTAGAACGCTTATTGAGTCAAGGAGACAGCGATAAAGATGCTTTGCAAAACATGTGCCATCCGCTCTGCTTTTGTGACAAATGTGAGAAGCTAGTTTCTGGGTAAGAGTATTTTTTCTCTCTCTCTCCAAGAGTTTATCCCCAGTGATTCAGAAAGTAAGTTAAGACATTTGATTCTGCCTTCAGTGGCTTATTTCAGATTTAATGCCAGATTTTGGTCTGCATGTGCATGAGGATTATTCAGGAATTCATTCAGTCATCTTCATAAGGCTTAGTAAGATATGCCAGTATTATTGTTTGTCGTAGAGTTCAGACTGGATTTGCCATTTTTATCCACCTATCGAGTCCTTCCCGAGGACCTAGGATACCCAGGTGTGGGTGTTTGATGGTGTTAGAGGTATCGGTCGCAGGATGTAAGCTGTTCCAAGTAAAGCTGCCTTTTGCAATTGACAGGTGGTGAATTTGTCAATGCCGATGGTGATGCCATTATTTTTAGGAGGAAAGAATTGAAGCTGATAGAAGAGCAAGTCCAGAGGACAGCAGAATTATAATGGGTGGCCTTGCAACCACCGTGTCCCATGTTATAGTGCTTCTTGTGGACAAAAAAAGCTGTGAGGATATTAAAACACTGGTATTCTGCTTGAGTTTGATTGTGTCTTTTATCATTGCTTTAAGGAAGCTGAATGATCCTTCGATTGTTACACCATTTTCTAGAGACGATCAGGGATTTACTCCACTCCATGTAGCTGCTATTTATGGTGAGCGCTGCAATTTTTTTTTTTTTTCATTTTTCAAATGTTGTGGCCTTTTCCAATCCAGTGAGAAATCCTTTAGCTCTGTTAGTTAGGTATCTTGAAAGTTTCAATCCCTTTAGAGCAAAGAGCCCAGCAGAGCCCAGTCTCTTATGTTTTTCTTTATACTGTTTGAAACATTATTGGTTGGTCTTTTTTTGTTGTTTATTTTTAATACTGTTACATGTTTGGGTTTGCTTTATGTTTGGTTGGCCGCCCAGACTTACTTTACTGAAATGAGCTACCATATATACATTTGCAAAATAAAGAAAGAGAAGAAAAAAGCAAAATAAAAATATTTTAAATGCTATTTAAGAATTAATAATATGTTCTGTGTAAACCAGGGGTCTCCAACCTTGGTAACTTTAAGCCTGGTGGACTTCAACTCCCAGAATTCCCCAGCCAGCAAAGCAATCCTCTTTTGCGATCTTCTGACCCAGCAAAGCCAATATAGGAAGCCAGGTTCACTTCACACCTGGGTGACTTAATTTAACCGCTGCCGCGATTCAGTTAACAAATGCGACAAGAAAAGCCATGGAATGGTGGCAGAGCTCCCTTATCCAATTTCTTGCTTTGCAACGTAAAGTTTGGCCTCCATTGTGGTAGTTGAGTATCTGTATCACACAGTCTGCACAGGAAGGATAAGGAGAAAATCCTTACGCTCTCAGACCGATTCTGAAAACGCAACATGCTTTTTAAAAACAAAAAACAAAAAACCACAGCCGCATGCTATCCTTTGGGTGGTAATGAGCAAATTTCTTTCCTCCCCAGGACAAGCCCCGTTAATTGACTTGTTGGTCTCCAAAGGAGCTGTTGTCACTGCCACGGATTACCACGGGTCAACCCCCCTTCATCTCGCCTGTCAAAAGGGATATCAGAATGTTACAGTAAGCAACAAACAGTTTGTGAATCCTGTTGTGCTATGTGTAATTTCATGTTTATTTACAGACAGACACAAAGAACATCTACATAGGTGTTTTTCAGCGTGGAGTCACTCGAAAGCAAAATCTGGGCTCAGTTGCTTTAATAGTGGAATGATGGCTTTTTTGTTTAATCAACTTGGCCAAGAAGGAATTCTATTCTATTCTATTCTATTCTATTCTATTCTATTCTATTCTATTCTATTCTATTCTATTCTATTCTATTCTATTCTATCCTATCCTATCCTATCCTATCCTATCCTATCCTATCATACAAGTAGTCCTCGACTTATGGCCATAATTGAGCCCAAATTTTCTGTGGCTAAGCAAGACTTGTTAAGAGTTTTGTCCCATTTTACGACTTTCCTTGCCACAGTTGTTAAGTGAATCATGGCAGTTAATAAGTTAGTAACACAGTTAAGTGGGGCCGTGGTGGCTCACGTGGTAAGACAGTGGCTTGCACACTGCTGAAGTCGGCAGCTTGGAGGTTCGATTCCCGTGAGTGAATAATCTGCGCAGGGATAAGAAAGGAGCCTCCCCTGAATGCCTACCGGCATTCAGGCATCCCGCGGCTAAAGATAACACTGCCCGAAAAAATTCTTTCCACAGAGGGAGTCAGCCACCTTGGTGATCGCTGGCTAACACGTGCCATACCCTAAATAAATAGTTGTTAAGTGAATTGGGCTCCCCCGTGGACTTGGCTGGTTAAAAGGTCGCAAAAGGGGATCACGTGACTCCATGACACTGCAACCGTCATAAATACATGCCAGTTGCCAAGCGTCTGAACTTTGATCACATGACCATGGGGATGCTATCACAGTCCTAAGTGGGGAAAACGGCCGTAAGCCCCATTTTTCAGTGCTGTTTTAACTTCAAGCCCTAACCTAACCCTCACTTTCTTCAGTCTCAGCTGGGTGGACTATCCCTCCCAGAGTCCTCAGCCATGTTCATATTAACTGAGGTATTCTTTGCTAACCGTTGGCTTCTATTCCCTGTCCTTGCCTTTCCTCTTAACAGTTGGTGGCCCCACTTTACCTAATGGAAGTGTTGGCCCTGCATATGGGAAAAAAAAATGCTTTCATGCTGACGCTGGCCTGCAGCCCAAAGAACGGATGTATTTGGCCTTCACTTCTTCTGTGCTCGCTTCCTGTTATCTTTTGCAGGGCATGCAATAACATTTCCATAAATAGCCAGACACAAATAAAACACTTTGATTGATGAAGCTGCATCTTCTACCATTTTGGGGGATTCAGGAATTGGGGGGCTGGGGAGCTGGACTGGAGAAAACAATTCATTGTTGTAAAATGTAAATTCCATGAAAAGTGCTTCAGATGTTTCCAAAGTCATTCATTCCCGAATTGTTCCAGCCACCTCTGCTCTTGACCAGCGTCAGGTTTCTTGAAGCTCTTAACTTAAAAGTTCTTTTAATAAAAGAGAAAGCTGCATCAGAGCAAAATGCCAGCTTTCAGAATCATTTTTATTGGCAACAGTGTCATTGGGCCTTCACTGATACGGTGAAGAACACTGTAGAAGGACTTATTTATTTAGTAAATGGAAGTCTTGGCACTCATCATTTCTCCTTTGGCAACCCTTGGATAAATACATGAGTCAGCCATTTTGTGTCTGTGCCTTCTAGATGCGCAAATAGGCAGCACAGGGGCTGTACCTCAATTAGACTGGGCCCTGGAAATTTCGTCATCGTTATCATCCATAATAACCTGTGAATTTTGCAGGAGGTGGTAGCTTTTGGTGAGCTTCTTCATCTTGAGGCATTATTCTAGTTGGCAAAAGTAGCGTGCAAGATTCTTTAGAAGTGAGCGTGGATGGAGGTGTGAAAAATGGAAAGAGGATGTAAAAGGCAAAGGCCATGCATCAAACCCATTCTTGGAACAGTTGGATGTAAAATTACAGAGTAGCTTGAAATCTCTGGAGTTGGTGCCAACCATTATTTAAGGTGACTTTTTGAAGGACAGCAGTGAAGTCCCATTTTGCCAGAAATTATGTATTAATTTAACAGAATAACGAAGTTGGAAGGGACCTCTTCTAGTCTAATCCTCTGCTCAGGCTGGAAATTCTATACATACCATTTCAGACAAATGGCTATCCAGTCTCTTCTTAAAAACCTCCAGTGACGGAAAACCCACAATTTCTAGAGATAAGTTGTTCCACTGATTAACTTAGCTTAAGGAATTTTTATTTTCTGTAGCTGTTCTTTGAAGTGCTAAGAAGTGTTTAGCTATTGGTAGGGAGGTCTGGGTAGCTAGGTGGTAACTCTACCTTGGTTTTTCAGTAGTGCAAAGTGAGATGTTTTCATCCCAGTTTGCAACTCGGTCAAAAAAAGGTAGCTGAAAGGGAAGATGGGAATTAGTCATTTCATTTGATTTCAGAAATGATAAGATGCCCAGTAGATACCAGCCTGTTATGACTTCTTCTCTGGATAACATTGGCTTTTTCCTTTTATTTTCAGCTTCTCTTGTTACATTATAAATCAAGCACGGAAGCGCAGGATAATAATGGCAACACTGCACTCCATTTAGCCTGCATTTATGGGCATGAGGATGTAAGTAGATCATTTAAAACAGCAGTTCTTATAGGTGTCCTTCAGTTCTGTAATTCAAGGGTCTCCAGTCTTGTCAACTTTAAGACAATTCCTGGCTGAGGAATTCTGAGAGTTGAAATCTGCAAGTCTTAAAATTGTCAAGATTGGAGATGCCCGCTGAAGCTAATGAGTGTCATTTGGACCATAACTTTCTTTTCCATCTCATTTGAGGGGCAAGCAAATTCCAAATGTTTTAGTTTCTTTTCCTATCAAGTGTTCAGTTATTCTTGCAGATACAAAACATAAAAATAGGCTATTAATTGATTTAAATTATTTTTACACCATTCTTTCTCCATTTCCTGTGCTCAAGACATCACTACTAGCTGTTCAAGATTTCTCTGAAACACATTAAATCCAATGCATGCTAACACAAAATTGCAGTAATTAAAACATTCCATGGGGGCCTTCCGGTTTGAGCTTCTTCAGCGACAGACTGAAACCTCATTTCTGCGAGGCTTCGATCCGTGCTCGCCGCTGGAGCGCCCCGAGCCATCTGGTTTCGGGGCTAAGCCACCCCGTAGAGGTGGTGAAGAGGGGGGAGACTGCCTGCAGGGTTGAGGAGAGCCGCATCTCTCCTCCCCAGCTGGCCATTACTCCCTTTCCCGAAGGCGGTTACAGCGGTGGTCAGAAATGTGGCCACCACAAAGAAGAACTCGACCGGAAAAGAATGTGCAGGAGGAAGAATAGAAGAGAAAGTTTTGGTTGACCGGGTCAAACAGCAAAAGCAACAAATAAGGTGCCCTGGAATTGAAACTGTTAAAAAACAATAACATTGTTCCCTAAGAAGATTTTTAAGCTTCAAGGAGAGAGAAAAGGAAAAGATTTGGTTTTCTCCTTTTCCTATACTGACAGCTAAGAGACTTAAGCAAGAAATTGGAAAAAAATCCACTTTGACATCAATAGGCATTTAATGCTGAAAATAAAAAGTCAAAGGGATAATAAGATTTCTGGATAATTAAAAGCTTTTGAAAACAGGAAAGGAGAGAAAGAGAATAAAAGGGTAGGATCTGGAAGGGAGGAGACTGCCTGGAATTAAAAAAGAACTTATAGCAAAATCTCAACAAGACTTCCAAAAGATACATTCTAACTGAAATATCACAACAAAAACCCCAGGAAGAGAAAGTCGAAAAAGAAATAAGAAGATATAACTCGGGACTATCTGGATTACTTGATGATTTCTGGATTCTTGGTTATTGTTTTGAATGACTAAAATCAATCGGGTGGTTGTTTAAAACTGTTTAAAATGGCTCCACTTTTAGAAGAACTGAAAATGGAACTTAAAAAGTACAAAGAAGATGCACAAGAAGGGAGAGGTTCTTTTGGCTTCATATTTCAGTTTTTAGAAATGGAGATTTGGAATTATGAGAAACAACAAGAAATGCCTGCAGAACAAGAAGATTGCGACAAAGAAGAAGCCATCTTTAATGAACAAGTAATCTTAGGTGGGGGGAAAAAAGGAAAGGGGGGAAAGAGAATGGAAAGTTTAAGATTGGGAAAAACAACTCCAAAAAAAATATAATAGAGTGAAAAATAAGTATAAAATCAGAAAGCAACAGAAGAGGGAAATGCAGAAGAGAGAATTAGAACTAGAGAGACAAGGGGGTAAAAAGGGAGGGAGAAGATGAGAGGGAAGAAAGAAAGGAAAAGAAGTTATAAAGGACAGAAGCAAAATATAGAGAAACGGCCTATTTAGAGATAATGGGTGAAAACTTAATGGAAAAAGGAATTCTGCAAAGGTACATAAGATAGTATGGTTATATTAGAAGCAGAAATAATTTTAGAAAATATGAAACAATGTATGATTAAAATGTCTGATAAAATAGCTATCGTGATTCAGTGGAATGCTTGTCAATAAATAAATGTAACAAAAGGTATATTTAATGATTTATAAAACATATGTGAAGAGAAATAAGGGAAAAATTAATTATGGAGATTATATGTGTTTTTAAGGAAGTATGATATTTAATTGAAAAGAAGTGTTAAAGATGTTAAGATTTTAATGATTATTAATGATAGAACTGAACTGGAATGGAATGAGGGTTTATAACATATATTTACAATCTTTCTTTTTTTTTTTTAAAGAATATAGTGTGTATTATAAGAATGTACTAAGCAGAATTCGATTGGAAGTTATGTATTATGTATTATATTGAAGGTCATAAACTCAAGGTATATATTGAAGTTTAAATAAGAGTTGAATGGATGTAATTAAAAGATATAAAGGTGTCATATTCCAATTAGTAACTACAGGAGAAAATTTGTTTAATGAGAAAAGATAATATGAAATTGAAACAGAACAGACAAAAGTATAAATATGATTTGAATTGAGATGAGATAATCAAAATAAAATTGAGAAAATTAAAAGAGGGGAAAAACTATATAGAAAATGTAAAATAGTATAAGATATGGAATAGATAGAACACAAAAAGGAGCATAAAATTGAGTTTTGTGTCTGTATAAAGAAGTTCAACCCGGGACCGTGCTATTTTCAAAAAAGATGTTTTACTTGTATTTTGTATGTGTGAAAACTCAAATAAAACTTTATTAAAAAAAAACATTCCATGGGGGTAAAAAATCCGAAGATAGTCTGGATGAAGACATGGGTGTCTTTTGACAGTGGCTCTGTTGCTGTTGTGGTTCTTTGAAAGTCAAAATCTTGAGGGAAATGTTTAGAACAGGCAACCTCCTTGCTCTTTTGTTATATGGAAAAAATGTGTGAACTGTGTGCGTGGTGTGCTTAACCTTGTTGTGTGTGTGTGTTGTCTGAGAGGAAGCATTCATGGCACAGCAGGATTAATCCCTGGATAAATAAATCTCTGGATGGATAAAATGCAAAGCAGCAGCTTCCATCGGGCTGTGTATAAGCCATGGCTTTCGTGCAAAGTTCTTATCTTGGTTGTTCTGTTTTAACTTCGTAGTGCGTCAAGGCTCTGGTTTATTATGATGTCCATTCTTGCAAGTTAGATATTGGTAATGAAAAAGGAGACACTCCTCTTCACATAGCTGCTCGCTGGGGCTACCAAGGGATTATCGAAGTCCTCCTGCAGAATGGAGCCAACCCAGGCATTCTGAACCGGATGAAAGAGACACCTGTGCAATGTGCATTAAATTCAACGGTACTTTTTAACCAACTAGAATGTTCTTAGGATGCTTTGAAGCCAAGACATCCTGCATATTCTCACTGTTTAATTGCAGAGAGGGCAGAGTCCTTAGTGGATATTACAACAATAATTAAATAAAAGAGCCAAGGTGACGCAGTGGTTAGAATGCAGTATTGCAGGCTGACTCTGCCTACAGCCTGAAGGTCAGTCCTGACTGGCTCAAAGTTAGTCTAGCCTTCTATCCATCTGAAGTTGGTAAAATGAGAACCCAGATGTTGGGGGAAATATGCTGACAGTGTAAACTGCCCAGAGAGTGCTATAAAGCAGGGTGCTCCAACCCTCGGGTCGTGGCCCACAACTTTTGTAGTGCCCTCCACATGATCTGTTCTTTCTTTAAACATATTTTGTTCTGGTTTTTAAGGAGAACTTATTTTTAAAAAAGAAACAGCTTTGCACAGCCATTTGAAAGTAGCTTCTGATTGCTAATGTTGGAGAAAGGTCATAGTTGTGTTTTATACATACTCATACACACAGAAGAGCTAAAAGAGAAATATAGAATCTCCATCTATGTACTCTTATATTTGCTTTTATGCACAGTAAAAGTCCTCAAAGTTTTCCTCTTTGTTTTTTTAGCATCTTCAATACAAATTAATAAAAACAAGCAATCTTGTGACACCTTAAAAGCCTAAGCAGTTCAAGTTTAATACCATTCTGCTTGGCTTAATTTTTTTTCTCACTTTGCCTAAATTTATGTTGTGAAGCTATAAAAAAACTGTGTGACTTTTGAAATGCATTTGACTAGCTTCTCTTAAGTTTTCTGAAAACAGACTTTATTATAATTTAGCACCATCTATGAACTTAGTTTATTTATTTGCTGGTAGCATATATGATATCCAGGGGGTTAATTTCTTGAGATCTGCACTTCTTGCTCATTGGGTTTTAATCTCTCTGCAGATTGTTTCCTTAATGGAACTGAACTACCTCACTTTTGAAAAAGGACAACATGCTTCTCAGGTAATTCAAAGAATTGGTCCCAACTCTTAGCTTAAAAATATCCTCCTGATCAGCTGTTAAATAAATGAGGAACGCAGCCAACTTTCTCCTTTTGATTTCTTTATGGGGTCCACTAGTCACCCGTCCGATCTTCCTCGTCTTGTGAAGACACCATCAGCCAAGTATCATCCACCTCCAGTTTATCTTTCATAATACCAGTGACAACAGTGACACCAGAAGAAACCAAATCTAATTATAAAGAGGTAAGCTGATTAACTAGTGAGCATTTGGCAGGGCAGCCCAAGCTCGAATATAACTCCCGTTTTGTCGCTCCTTAAATAGCATCAGGCTCCGTCCGTTTGATTGGAAGATTCAGGAGGCCGAGGATACATAACATGCTCCTTATGTGCTGCTAACTTCAGATTTCAGAAGGAAGATTGAAGTAGATGAATATAGAATATGAAATATAGAAGATGAAAGATGCACAGATGTATACTGGGGAAGCGGATGATCTTTTTAACTGGAGCTTAAAAGATCAAAATTGTTAGGCACCTCATAAATTTTAGAAGAGAGAGCATTTCAGAATGAAAGGGCTGCTACGAATAAGTCTGCTTACAAGATAGATAGTGCATAGTTCTTACACTTAGCAATCAACTAGATTTGTGACAGTAAAGGACATTTGTGAGATATTTGCTTGCTAGTTCATTCATCCACTCATTCATTTGTACCCTGCCTTTATTATTTTTACAAATAACTCAAAGCCGTGAACATATTCAATACACCTCCCTCCTCTTATTTTCTTCACAATAATAACCCTGTGAGGAGGTTTGAGCTGAGAGGCAGTGACTGGCCCAAGGTCACCCAGTTGGCTTTCATGGCTAAGGTGGGGCTTGAAAACCCCCAGTATCCCACTTTTTAGTGTGGTGTCTTATTCATTAGACCAAATTAGCTTTCTATCCCGGTGTCTAAATTTCAGGGTCCTTTTATGTCAAATCAAACCTTCAGCTTCAGCAACCATTTCACATGTTCATAGCTTGTTCTGTATGTGCTGCAGCTTTTGGGCTGGTCATAAGAGCAAAAAAAAAAAAAAAAAAACCCTTTGCAATACTGTATAACAGTTCTGTAATAGATGCCAATTCAGGTAAACACGCTTTCTTTTTCTGGTGTTGTTCATTCTGTAGGTGGACAAACTTTTAAGAGCAGTTGCTGACGGAGATTTGGAGATGGTAAGAGCAGTTCATTGGATCCATGCTTTGCAAGACTGTAGATGCTGGTGGGCGCATATATTGATGATGGTGCTAAGTAGAGTGTCCCACTATAAGCCAGCAGTTCTTAAAGAAAATCCAAGTGGAAATAGATGGTCAATTGCATAATGAGCATATCTAGAATTGTGCTCTCAACTCTTCTTGTGGGGCAGGCTGGAAAACATCAGCCTGTTCTGGTTGCCCACCATTCTGGTAATGGGAATAGCAAAATGTTGGGGGGTGATCCTGAAGTTTTCAGTCACCATAACAATAAGCAACAATTACAAAAGCATCCAAATGAGGGTCCTCAAATGTTCGGTGGGTTTGAGTTGCTTCATCAGTTTTCTACAGGGAAGGAGGACAATAGGGTGGACTTTGCAAGACAAGTCCACTTCAGAGTCTTGAGTAGGACTATTCCATGTGACAACTTAAACTGTGGCAGTTCCACTTACATGTGTCCATTGTGTAGGCATAGAGTGTATTGATATAGTTTTGTCTGTGCCATTTTTAAAAATGCCATTCTTGGTTGATGTAGTAAGATATGGTGCAGTAGCCTAGAGGTGGAGCTCTCGCCTCAATCAGGAGGCTGTGAGTTTGATCCTAGGTAGAGGCAGATATTTCTCTCTCTGGGCCTAATGACAATATATCTGCTGAACAAAACTCCGCATTGGCAACAGGAAGGGCATCTGGCCATTAAAACACTGCGAGCTCCATTCATTTGCCCAAACTCCATCCTGCAAGGAATTATGGGGTCATTAAATGATGATGATTCCTGGTTGATGTAATGTTCTTGCATTGAATTTTGATAGTCCTACCTGGGATCATTATTTTACACCAGAAAAGTAGATTTTGAATAAAAACAGGCTTCATTGTTCTATAATAGCAGTATCAGCTCTGAGCGAGAAGACATGGAAGGCCTAATGGTAGTAACAGAGCTGCAATTTTTATAGATATACGAGATAAAAAGCAAAGTTTTGCTTTTCAAAAATCTTTTTTTCTACGGAGCTACAGAACTTGGTGATTCCCATCCTATAATGGGCATTATTTACTGTCTACAGGGATGATAGAAAAAATGGGTATAGCAATTTTACTCTCTGGAAGCCTTTATAGTTGTGACACTCACCAACAAGGCAAATTATACCATTTGTAGTTTTGATGTATGTAGAATTAAAAAATGTTAATAGAATTCTTTATTGGCCAAATGTGATTAATGCAAAAGATGATAAAATGTGGCCCAATGGAGACCTAATGACCACAGAATACAACCATATATCGGTTTGCTATCTTAAGTAATTCATGCATAAGCTTTAAGGTGCATTTGTTTTATATGACAACTTGGCTGGTTGTGGACAAAACACATAATTTTCAAGACCCAGCAGGTGCATTCTCCTATTATATTAAATCTGGGGCATAACTTTATTTTCCATGGATTGTGTTATGCAACTAGCTATGTTACATAGTTTGGGTAATGAAAAGTCTGCAAGAAAACAACCAAGCACCAAGGATCCCTCATTTCAACCCGAACAAATATTCTTCTTTATTGTGTTATGCAAATCCAGCCAGTTTTGCTTATGCAGTAAACCATGGTCAGGCATTATAGATGATCTTTCCCTCTGCCAGGATTGGAAATGGAGACCCTAAATATGGCATGAATCCAAGGATTGTACAGTATAAATGGTGGATTAGCAATCAGTAAGAGCTTTTGCTGCCCTGCCAGGAATTCTTGTATCTCAAAAGAGAAGGGCTAAGAAGATAAAGAACTCTCTTAAGATGTTTTGTAATTTAAGGTGAAGCCAGGATGATGCCACCACTCTGTCCCATTTTCAGAGCTTCCCCGGATAGCTTCCATCTCCTCCCCTTCTCCTCCCTCCCCATAATATCTTTGTTTTGCAAAATGGAGGATGCTGACTGAGAGTACATAGTCTGCTTGATTAGTGAAACTGTTAATCACTGAATTTGTGCAATGTGTTAAGTCAATCAAAATTCCTAGGTAGCCCCAGTTTAATATAGTGGGAGAGTGTACTTACTGGGTCTTGAAGATTACCTCTTTTGTTAATCTAAAAGCCAGCCAAATTGTCATACGAAGCAATTACACAGAAAAGGTTTGTGTCTGCTTCTAGGTTTTGTTGTGAGAAATGAACAGTTTCCAACATTAGATCAATTATCTTTGGGATAGAAGCTAAAAGGTGAATATTTAGAGTGTGGGGGTCTTAATGTGGCAACTTTTAAGACTTGTGGACTTTAACTCTTTTTTTTTTTTGGTAAAAGTTTTATTTGGGTTTTCACAAAACATAATGAAAACAAAACATCTTTTTTTGAGAACAGCATGATTCCAGGTTATCACATCTCCATACAGACATAATCTCAGTTCATATTATATATTCATATTATATATTCAATTTCATATCTTGTCACTATTTTATCAATTTCTCAATAATTTTTCCCTTCCCTTACTTTATGATTGTCTCATTCCTTTCTAATTCAATTACATAGCTTTTCCTAAATTTCTATAACTTTCTAGTCATTATACTTGTACTTTTGTCTGGTGGATTTTAAGTCTTAAAGCTGCCAGGGTTGGACACCCGATTTAGAGTTATAGTTCTCACACATTGCTTTGCTTTGGTCTATACATGATTGGGTTGGGTTGGGCTGGGTTGGCTTCACAATTATATGAACACAACCACTATGGTTTCTCTGTAACCATGTATGATGTAGGTTTACAGCAAACTGTGATGTGATGTAGACAACGAGTCCCTGCTTTAGGTGTTGACTGGACCTGAAAGAGGAGGCATGCAAGTAGGTTATATCACTTAAAGTGCCAAGAAGGAGGTGGATTCCTGGCCAGAGATGAAGGGCACTAAACATCTGGTCCAACAGAATTTTTCCTCTAGATCTAGATGGAGCACATGCTGGGTTTTTAAACAGAACTGTTTGTTAAAAAAAACAAAACACTTTTCCTTTGTACAATGCTCGTAACCATGCTTCCCTCATTTTTGACTGGGGGAGCAAAGTGCCTATTTTTGCAAATGAAGTGTATTTCTTCTAGGTAAAAATTAGCATTCTGGCTTCAACTATGAAGCATGTTGAAAAGATCAATAAAATAGCAGAAAGAGCCGAGGAAAGACATTGGCCTATTCTGTGCAAAGCCTTCTGGCTTTTAATCTCCAGCAATCCCAGCTAAAGGGATTGAACAGAGGAGAACATCAAAGTCTAGATTAAAGGGGGGCTGTCTTTTCTAATTTAGATCACATCTCCTTTGCAAATTCATCTTGGCAGCGAGAACATTTAACTGTTCTATCACTTGCCTGGTAGGAAATGAAATGTCACGAGGGGCCACATTATGTCTTCTGGCATGTCTCATTTAATTTGCCCGTTTCTGGGGAAATACCAGACAGCTGTTCTGTTCTTGCTGAAATGACATCTTTACCCTCGGGCTGAAGAATAGCAAACCTGCAGAGTGATAAGATTTCAAAATGCTTCTGTGTGCCCAGGTGGGCAAAAATCCTTTCAGGCCGAAAACTAGATTTCCAAAGGCCAAATGTTTTAGTCTAAGCTTCTTCTGTTAGGTGAATTTTAAATTAGGAAATCTGTGAGGCTCCTTACGAGAGGGTGCAGAGCTTATAAAGATGGATCACTGTAGAGAATGAGATCTGAAAAAACCATGTGTTTTCCATCCCTCTGCATTTATCCTAGGTGCGTTATCTCTTGGAATGGGGAGATGATGACCTGGAAGATCCCAAGGAAGCAAGCAATATGGGGACCCCAGAATTATGTCATCCTTTGTGTCAGTGTTCTAAATGCAGTCCTGTGCAAAAGGTTGGTGGATGCTCCTGTCAGGTTGGCATGTATGTTCTGACTTGGCTTGTAAGAAGTCTGTGATTAATAATCGCACTTGTCTTCTAAAGATGTTCCCATGAGCTGCTTTCCTCACTAAGTGGGCTGTTGTAAGGATCAAGGGAAATTCATTTCACTGCTGAGGAAAGGAGTAGAAGGTTTTCCAAAGGAGGTGGCTTTATAGCCTTGACTCAGCTGTCTCTTCTACAGCTTGTTGTCTCATCTTCTGCTTCAGCAAAGTTCTGTACCTATGCAAGTAAGCCAATATCTTCCTTTCCCAGCAGTCTGGTGTCTTTCTTGTCTTTTTTTCCCCTCTCCCATGGTATCTAGAATTGCCATTTTAAATCTGCAAATTTGTAGATCAAGGGCCTCTTTTTTGATTAATTGCTCTCAGGGTCTGAAAAGTCCTCCTTAGTCTTAATATAATTTCACATTGGTGCATTTTGCATTGCTCCACTCATAGTAACACGTAGAAAGTTTGAAATAAAAACAGCGCGCGTTTGGTGATTGTTATGTCTTGGTCTCAGATGGTTGGGGGATAGATTGTGCAGAAATGCTGAGCTGATGTCCCATGTGCTTTTATTTCTCCCAACAGAAATTCTTCAGGCTGCCTTCGAATGGCCTCGGAGTGAACGTTACCAACCAAACTGGTCTGATGTCACTGCATGTTGCTGCTCTACATGGGCATGTGGACTTGGTAGCCCTCTTACTGAAACATGGAGCAAACATTGAAGCCAAAGATGGGAACCAAGCAGGACCTCTCCACTTTGCCTGCCAGAATGGCCATTTTCAGGTGAGCCCCCAGGTGGACAGCTAGGGAGCCCATGAATGAATACATTGGCCTTTGGATCATGGTTAGGCAACCTGTGGCACCACCTGTGCTCACAATGTTAATAAGTAAAGCTCAGTCCAGAGGTGTCACTTGAAGCACTAATTGATCATGTTCACATTAACCTACTTTGGACATATTATGTAAAGACCTAGCTCTCTGGAAAAGTCTCTGTGTCAAGCCTGAATTTAATTTGGTGGTGGAATTGTATGAATTCAGTTTGACACACCTGAAGACTGGAAGGAGGGGCCTGAGGTGGATTAAGCTCCAGCCAAAACAACATAGCTGGGCGATGAGTCAGCTGCATTCCAACTGCTGCTGGGCCAGAGGAAGGAGGAGCAAAGTTGCTAGGAAACTATTTTATATCCTGGTTGGACAATGTGACTAATTGTTTTGGAAAAATGAGAACCTTTTAGTTATGTGGAAGCCCGGGAAACTTTCAGTACTGGTTTTTACCAGTTAGTTCCAAGATGTGTAATCAAATAAAATAGTTCTTTGAGGAATAGAAATGCCTCTGAAGCAATTTAATGATGGCTGCATTACTTGGAACCTGACACTCTGTTGCAGGGAAGGGTGGAAGGGAAAAGAAAAGGGTGGATAGATTCAGTTGCAGTGGTGAGGAGGGCACCATTGGAAGACCCCAAAAGACCAGGTTAGTCATGGAGAAAATCTTACCTGTGTGGCCACTAGGAATCAATATCAACTTGATGGCACATAATCAGAATAAATAATTAAAAGCAGAAGATTTCATACATTTCTCCCCCAGAATGTGTGACAGTGAAAAGTTTTTGTTGTTTTGTGTTGAAACTCACTAGTTGTAATGCCCTTTTCCCAACAGGTAGTGAAATATCTGATAGAGTGCAGAGTTAAGCAAAACAGAAGGGACATTTATGGAAATACCCCCTTAATGTATGCTTGCTTGAACGGCTATCAGGAGATAGCAGCCATTTTATTACAGGTGAGAAGATTGTTATTCAATATTGTTTTTTCACCTGTTTTTCTATTCTTTTTGCCTTAGCAGTCATAAATCAATGACTCCTTTTTCATGATCGCAAGAATTGAGATCTAAAATATTTGTTTTCATTTTTACTGAAGCTTGTTTCTCACAATTTGGAAGTTATAGAAATATGGGGTTTGTTTAAACAAGCAAGCTGTTTTCTCACTTTGTCTTTTACGACTGTGTTGAAGAGAAGGCACAGAAATGTGTATATCATCTCTTAAATCTGAGGGAAGAAATGTGTGAAAATAAAGGATTGGGGTGGAACTCAGCTTAGCTGCATGGTAACCTTGCAAAAAAAAAGATCATTTTCTGCATTTCCAGTTGAAAAGATAAGATAGCACACATAGGAAAAGCCTTTTCTTCAGACTTTAATAAAAAACTGCTACAGAAACTTTTTTAGGAGATATTCTAAGAAAAGTGAGAACTTAATGCTTATGACTCTTGAATACCAAGGAATGTACGTATATTTTCTTTGAATTTTTTTTTGCAGGACCCTGATAGATTAAACAATATTGCCCATGAATGAATGGAGTTTGAAGGCTTTGAAATTTGCAAGCGTGGCTTGTAAAAGAAATGTTCTTTTTTTCCTGTTTTTCCTTTTCTAGCATGGAGCCTCAGTTAACCTTCCCAATAACCAAGGGAACACACCTCTTCACAAAGCGGTGATAGGAAATTATGACGCTGTGGTTCAGTTGCTGCTGCAGAATGGCGCATTGGTGCACCTTAGGAACAACAGGCAATGCACCCCTCTTGACTATGCTGAACCTGTAAGTGTTGTGTGAAGTCTCAGAATCATTATCTATGCCAAAAAATGCTTAAATCTTCATAGGGCTCACAATGTTTCCCAGCCCTTGATATGTCCTAAAGCAACAAGGCATGAGTTGGTTGATAGAACCTATTCAGATGGTCCTGCTTAATGCTGTTCAAAATTATGAAGGCGCTGAATAATATTGATAATTATAACCAATCCTTGAAGTTCTGCTCTTGTGGCACCTTCGTGATCATGATCTGGGTGTTCAGCAACTGGCCTGGATTTCTGGCCAAGTATCCACAGTCATGTGATTGCGATTTTCAGTCCTTCCTGCTGGCTTCTTTCCCATGAGCCAAGACAGTGGGGAAACCAGCAGGAAATTGAAGACACAAGAAGTCCTCACCTAACAACTTGCAGTGATTTATTTAAGGCATGGTAACCAGAACTACTAGAATTACTGTTGCTAAGCAGCTGATCATCTGACATTATGCTCTACAACCTCACTGCTTAATGAAAACATCAATCCCATGTATGATCCTTTAAGTGAGGACTGTCTGTGAAGATAAAAATGTCCTAGTTTAAATCAGGCCATTGTTTCAGGATTGCTTAGAATGACTGGGTTGCTCTTTATGCTCAACTCATGCCTTTATTTGTTGTATGATCCCACCTGCTGAATTTTTTAAACCCGTGTTGATAGATATCTCCCACAAAATCAATCCATTGTGGTCCAATCAGTACATCAGAAACCACCAGTTCATCCCGTAAACTTAGAGATGCTGAGCTTGCCTGCAGACTTGGTCTTGGTTCACTTAGTGCAGCCTTTTCCTCTTCTGCTTTAACACAGCACGATCAGATTTAAAGACGGGACAACGGGTTTCAATTTAATCTCAAGACGGCATGGTTGGGTGACATATGCAACATCAGTGGGATTCAGTAATCTTTTTAATAAGAGCAAATCCTCCCGTTTATCCTTTCTCTTCCACCTTGTTTAAAGAATTCAGGCCTCCTCAAGCTTCTTCAGGCTGCAGCATCTGAGGAGGAAGCCAGACAAACGCTCTGCAAAACTCACATGACACGAAGGATCAGGAAAAAAAGTGAGTGTTCCATTGTGACGAGTGAAAGCTTACAGAGAATAAGAGCAGCTAGAACACAGGAATATTGTTTTGATTCCTGAACAAATTAAAAGTATCTTGTCTCTTTGCTGGTATGTTTTGACCTGTGTGTGCAAGAGGATAGCTGGCGGTCAGTGTTTGTCTGACTGTTGCTGGAGTTTTTGCAGATGATGATATTTAAGTGTGTGCAATCCAGCAAGGCTGCCGATTACTTTGAAATAGAAATGAAGAGCAGCGATTTTGGGTCTTAAATCTTTGGCCTCAAACTTTTTTTTTTTTTTTTGCTTAATGCCGAGTTGTTGAATACTGCAGTAATGTTGAAATGTTAATTGGTAGAGTTTGGGCCAGGACCAAGGGTGAACTTGGCTCTAGAGAAGCTAAACCTTTTTATTTTCTCATTGTGTAAGCAAGGTTGTTACCCGTGGCTTTTATTCCTAGCTTTAAAACGACACCCACTCTGAGAATCTAGAAATGGAAATGGCGAAGAGTTACCTTTCTTTTCACAACTGACTTGCAACATAGATTGCAAATTGCATCTCATTGGCTTTCGTTACTCAGAATGAGAGCAATTGACCACCCTCACTCATCCTGCAAATGGGTCTCTAAAATGGGTACTTTCTACCCGATTGGTGGATTAAGGAATTCATCCTCCTTAAAAATTCCTTGCTGTAAATCAGATTGAAAGTCCATTTATTCCAGTGACTCCTCTCTTACATAGCCTGGAAGAACTTTGTAGAAAACTCACAAGTTACAATCCTTACACAGCTGTTCTTGTCTGGGGTCCTATCTCAAGGCAGACCGTCCTTGGACTGTTGTGATTTCTACAGAAAACTTCCACAGGGCATTATTTTCAGCTTGCACCTAACAAAACGTAAATGGCAAAGCTAGCAGTATCATAAAAAATTCTTTGGCCTACAGAGCTGTGGTATTTAAAACTATTTCCCATAGGAGTGATCTTTGTGCCTGTACATACCTACAACTGCAGGCATACGTAACGGTGAGAAACCTCTACAGATAGTCCTTGTTTAGTGGCTTGACTCTTTTAGTAACCATTTGCAGTTAGGACAGTGATAAAGTAAAACTGTCTTTGCATTATGACCTCTGCAGGTTAAGCAAAAGAAAGCTGGAGATGATTAAGCACAAGTTGTGGTTTTACTTTGCAGCCATTTCACTTAATAACCAAGTTATGGGTCTCAATTGTGTTGCTAAATGAGGACTAACTGTAGTTTGTTTTCTATACGCAATGGAAGTTTTATTATTTGTAAAGTGAGCATCCAAACATATCCTGTACTTGCTGCTGAAAATTATATAGTCTGTTCCAGATCTCATTCTGCCTGAAGTATTGATCCATCCATAACCCATTCAGCTTTACAAGGTGCAGTGTCACCATGACGCTGAACCTACTTAGGCCTTTCTTTTGCTTGTCAAAAAAAGAGATTACGCTGATTTTAATGGAGGATTGCCTAATCCTCCAAGTGCTCAAGAATACTGCCCATTTCATGAATATTTGTGCTTTAAATCTACAGTCAGTTTTAAGACTCCTGAGACAACGGAGGATATCATTGCCCAGCACCTTCAACTACTCGAGTCAATCCACCGATTTAACAAGTAAGCTTCAACTTTTGGTGAGGTATTTA
Organism: Notechis scutatus; assembly: GCF_049901735.1. Lineage (NCBI taxonomy): Eukaryota > Metazoa > Chordata > Lepidosauria > Squamata > Elapidae > Notechis > Notechis scutatus. Next base: position 9,955,001 of record NC_142017.1, on the reverse strand, counting down.
AAATGCCGATACTAAAAAATATTGCCAGAGTAAATGAGAAGAGCTGACTGTTGTGGTCTGCCAGCGGCCTGCAGAGCTGGCAGCAGAGTTGGACAGTGGAGAAGAACATGGGCCAGTCCGGAAGTCTGGGGAGGGCTCGGATGAGGGATCTGCATCCGACACAGAGATGGGGCCAGGGCCATCTGGGAGTTGTGTGCTGACTTCGGAGCCTCCAGAATCTGACATCAGGGAGGCAGAGGAACAGGGGGAGCCAGTTCCCAGCGCGCGCATGTGCAGAGCTGCCAGAAGGCAAGAACAGTTAAGACAAAAGGGGCGACTCGGGAGTAAGGCTGGGAGATGATTGGCCCCTCCCATAAGACATAAAGGAGGACTAAAGTGACATGAGCCTTTGCAGGAAGCAACTTTGTTCGTTCTGGTCAGTTTAAACTCTGAAGCTTCATGTTGACTTTGTGCTCCGTTTGGCCTTGTACAGCTAATTGGCAATTTAATCATTGGCAGCATTTTGAGGGAGATAAAGGTGGGTGCTTATCAGCCTTATCCCGAAAAGACCGTGGGAGACTTCTGTTGGACTATTCACAAACTGTTTGGGACTCATTACGGGCTGTGAATGAATATAATTCACAGCCATTGAAATAAAGAGGGTTTTGGGGACTAAGCATGTGATTGTTATTGTCTCAGGAAGCCTTGGTCAGAACATCGACGTTACCTCAGATATTGGCATCTAGTAAGGACTGAATCTTTTGATGATCTTCCCTGAATTATGGGGACATGTTATAGCGTATGTTATTAACTTCTGTGGGAATTACCGGTCGTCTTTGACTTAGATTGTGCCCAATATTACAGGCTTTTTGACACAGTCGTTAAGTGAATCATATGGTAGTTAAATGAATCCTGGTTTCCTCATGGATTTTGCTTCTTGAGCGCCATCTGGGACGGTCACAAATAGCACTGCTGTGACTCTGGGACATTGCAACCATCATAAATACATGCCAACTAAGTGCCCAAATTTTGATCATGCAACCACAGGAATGCTGTTACAGCTGGTACATGTTAAGACTGGTCGTAAGTCACCTTTTTTCCAGCACCGCCATAATTTTAGTTGTTAAACCAATGGTTGTAAGCCGAGGAGTATCTGAAATTGATATTATCAATGTTTTGTATTGGCTGTTCTAAAAATAGAAGGACTGTTTTAAGTCTCTATGCTGAGTGTTTATGCATTTCAAGATTATTGAATTGAACTCAAAAGGAAGATAATCTTGAATTTGAGATGATCCATCCAAACCAGGAAAGAACACATTATAAATGTACATTCATGATTATATATATATATGTTCGGGTATTTTCCCACGTCATTGTAGTTGTGCTTTTGAATGCCATACATGTAAGTACCCGCGAAAACTTAAGAAAACATTTTATATATATAATGTGTGTGTGTGTATGTGTGTGTGTATATGTATATATGTGTATATGTATATGTATATATGTACACACACACACACACACACACACACACACACACATCAGAAGCTACATGCTAAAAGGGCAAAGACAAAAAATACAGAAATGAATAACATTAAAATTAATTGCCTATAAATAAAATGCATCCCAGAAATGCTTCTGACATATAAAATGCAAGTTAGCTATCTCTAATTTAGACAATTGGAGGAATGGCTTATAGTCCAGAAAATACCTTTAAATTGTTTTGTTTCAGAGCTTTAAATTTACAAATTTCAAAGGGGATGTCCTGACATTTATTTTCAAGAAAGCTCAATCAGGCATTAGAAGTGAAAGCAAGGCTGGTCCTTTTTCAATTGAAATATTGCCATCTGGCGGCTGGCCTGAGGAACCTAGTGACATAGACTGAAGCATGGAGTAACTTAATTTTCATCTTGTGTTCCCTTAGATCAAGAGACCTGCGCAAAGCCATAACAAAAGATAAAAGTATGCCTAACTTTGATGAAGAATTATTGCACCAGGTAAGTATACAGTAAGAGTTTCATACCACTGCAGTTCTGTTTGTTTTTTAAACACGAATAAATTCTGCATGGGATAAAACGTTTAGTTCTTTTTTATAGAATAAAAACATGAACATTTGGGGTAGAAGAGGAAAAAGTTAAAAGGGAAAGATGTTTGTATAGCTAAGGCAAAAACCTATCTGGCTGTCAGGACCTAGAGTAAGATTTGCCAATATTCTCTTTGCTGCAGAAAAAAAAGGGAAATGAACGGCATTAGCAGCGAAGATTTAATTCTCTTTCAACATACAATTTTAATTTCAGCCTTGTGGAATCTTATCAAGGCATTTTGATATTCTCCAACCAGGGATTCTAAATGTATCTCCGATTAGGGCATGCAATTATTTCAAGCTTGGAACAAAATTAACACTTTTTCAAAGATTTTACAGTAGTAGTAAGAAACAATAGCAATTTGAAACAAAACTCTTTGAAAAGGAGAGATAGGTTGGAAATCTATAAAACAAGTAAAAAATGAATGTTGTTTTGCAGGACATGAAACAGTCAGAATGGCTGGGTTTTTTGTTTTTTTTGAGATGGAATTCTTTGCATTTCAACAAGATAAACCCTGCCATCCTTCCCTCCCTTTCTTCTTTAAGCTAGCTATCAAGAACTTTAATAACAAGCAGAACCCAGTGGATGTGTTAGAGAAAATCCAGACTCATAATCTTGATGCCAACAGCAGTGATGGACCTGTAACAGTTGAAGGTGATGCAGGGATAGTGCCTTTGAGAAAAAGAGAAGTACATCGGAGTCACACTATTAGCGTGGCACTTTCAACAACAGATAGCAGTGACTTCTACAGTTTGCCCAGAGATGCAAGAGCTGCTTCCACTGACAGCTGTCCGGAAGATTGATGCTCTAAAACAAGATGAATAAGGAAATCTGGGTGTCTTAAAACAAGGAACATGAGATTCAGACAGAGTGGTTTTCCCATTCAGCATTGAAGAGGCTACTTGGGATTAATGTTTTCAAAATTACATCGGACGTTCAGCAGGAAGAGATGCTTCCCCCTCTGACTTGGCATGGAGTTTGCACTTCTGGAGACTGACACTCCTGTTTATTTTAGAATAAATCATTAAAATCCTGTACAGTAGATCAATATTTAAAAAAAAACAAACTAGAAATGTATTGAGATGTCAGAATCTATATTCTATAGTATTGCACTCTCTAATCAATTTTAGTAATAATAGGTATGTGAGAGCAAAATGTTTTATGGCATTTTGAAGGATTGTTCTATTTTTATTCTGAAAAAGCAGTGGTTTTAGTTGTTGAACTGCAGATTGATTGAATGCTTACAGTACTCCCAACAGTACAAGGTGTGTTTAAAAGTTAAAAGAGGCAAAATTGTGTAGCTGGTTTAGTGCTCACTAAATTGATTGCATTGAAGGTTGCAACAGGGAAATTAAGAGTAATAGCTTTTAACAAAGGTACATTATACCTTGTGGAAGAGAGTAGACACCCAATTAAAAAGAGAATTCCCTCTGTGAGCAGAGTTGAAACCTCTATTCAGAACATGTTTGTATTCTACAAAATGCCCACATAACTGAGCAGCCCAACCACATTTGCTATTTTAAATTATGTATTTGTGGCACACAAACAGGACTACTTAAAATGAGCCTAGTTAAGCAGAACACATTTAAGTTGCAATTTTTGAAAAGCAGCTTTATTGCCCTTACTTTCAAAGGCACTTCTAGTCTGTTGTGCACTTTTAGAAATGGAATGTCAACTTTAGGTGAACATTCAAGTCAATTATGGTGAACAGCGCAATAGTTTCATTTCATATTTGTGTTTATATAACGTTTGTATACAAAATTGTGTGCTTTTTAAATTGGTTTAATATGTCTTAACTTGTTTTAGGTAGTTAAGGTTGTCTTAGAATTTCTCTGTTCACTAATATACGGTTTAAAAACAGCCTTAGCTTGCTGCTGAAAAAGTTTATTTTTCTACTAAGTAATTCACTTAATTTTCATATGTGCCTTGGACTTGTGCCAAATAATGTATAAACTATAGTAGTAAAAATTAACAGTTCTGTGTTCTTAATATCTGACTCTAATTCAAAATTACAGTTTGTAAGCTAATCTATGTGTGTCAAAAACAGTTTCCTTAAATGTTCAGAATGTTGCTGATGCCCATATATTTGGAACACAAGGTATTTCTTGAGGAGCAGTGTGATACTTGAACATAGGATGAAATCTCACCTGCTTGGTTATGCTTGGATTCACTTTAATGTTTTATATAAACCCAACTATAATGCTTATTCAACAAGCTAATCAAATTGTCTCAACACAATCTATGAATACAGCTACAGCTGCCCCTCAAAACTACATGGAGAACTCTGTATATTTACAGATACCATCCTAGATAGAGAACTTCCAGTGTTGTACAAAATGTGTATTAAGAAAAAAACACTTTGTGGAACAGGAATAGACAAGAATTGGTCATGGCTAACTTTGCTCAATGGAAAGGTTTTAATAGATTTCAGAGCCCATACAAGCCAGAAAAAGAATTTGTCTTTTAACACTCTGACTTACATAGGGTAGATTGTATGCATGGATCAAACATTTATGTTCAGTAACAGAAAGGCATAAAATTGTTTACAGTGGCATCATGCATGAAAGATGGTCTTTGAGCTGCCTTACAACTCTGAAAATGGGAAATAATTTCAGAAGTGAATGTGTTTATGTGGTGGTGGATTACACCAAGACGAAATCCAGAAACCAGCCTTTAATTGATTTCAGCAAAATCTCCTTTTTAAAATTAACTTTGGCTAAATTATGTTCAAAAATTGAAGCATTTATTAATCCGCTTCTGTATAAAAACTACGTGCTGAAGGTTTTCTTTTCCCAAGCAGACTTTAATTAAATTTCATGATGTTCTAAGCAAAGCATCCTGAATTTGCAATATAGCAAATCAGTCAACAATACAGCCATATTTTTTGTGAACAACCCTGTCTTGCTTTGTTCCAAACCAAGTTTAGCAAAACTTTAGGAAGGGTTCTGACATATAATGTACACATATTTGTGATTCTTTGAAACCATGGTAATGCTAATCAGGCTTCAAAGCCAGTTTCAAAAACGTAACTGTCAGGGAATCCTGTTTGGCATTAATCAGAGTTAAGATCATTGAAAAATAGGTGATAATTTCTACTTGAGGGAAAAGAATACACTTGATGGCTGCTCCTCAACTTTTTATTCATGGTTTAAGAAATTAAGATTGTGTGGCTATAATGTATCCCCCCCCCCCCATTTAAATATAAAAACAAAATTCTCTTTCCAATTTGTAATTTAGCCTGTAGACTTAAATTGGTATTTGTTGGCAAGGTAGAATTTCATTTCCTATGGGACATGAAGCACCTATAGGAGAAGCAAATATATTTTCACATCTGTCAGTTGCACAGTAAATTTAACTACAGTGTCAAAGGAAAGCTGAAAACTCATTATATAAAACTTATCTAAGAAAACAATTTCACTTAATTGTACAGAAGGCAAGCTTATTGGTTTTACTTTTTATAAAAATGTATACAGAACATTTTGTAAACTTTCGTCTATGATAGAACATACTTTCCTTGACATATTCCAGATGATTAGCAGTTGGCAACTGTCTTCATATTTCATCAATTAATCTTCCTCATCAGAATCCAACACTTTTCTTCTATTGAACTAGAAGAATGTTAGAATGTAGGTGAAATCAGGCTTAAATAGTTTGAGGCTAAATTGTCAGTAGTTGATTTACAGTAACAATATCAAATGTTTATGGGACACACACATGTACAGCAATTCTAGCACTGATGTGTAATCCCATATGATTACTTGCTAGTCTTCCATACAATTTTGAAGGTGCACAAAATGAAAATGTACTTTTAAAACTTATCTACTTAAATCCTTCATAGCATCTAAGCTGGGGGTGGGGAAGGAGGCAGAAGGAAGAATCTGGACAGTTTGCAGATAAATGAAAACAAGGCATATCAAAGAGGAAAAAAGACAACTGACCAGGGTCAAAATCCAAAGAACCAAATAGCAAAAACAAAACATACAAATGGTCAACCACCATCCTTACCCTAAACTTGAAAGAACAGTCAGTTTCTGGAATATTGAGAGTGGGAACAGTTCAAAGATGAAGAGTAAAGAGGGAAAACATTAAAAATGGGCTAAGAAAAAAAATCTGCAATGTATATATCTGTAAATAATCTGTTGCCAGTTTCAGTGATGTAATTTGCTCTATTCTACATAAAGAGCTACATCAAATACCCAATGCCAGCTATGCTGTGTCTTCTACATTTCTTCTTTTCTGTACGAAGCAGATATAATTAGTTTGAATTAGTTTTAAGACCTCTTACCTTGACTGTTGTTTTTTTGTCCGTTTGCTGACTCACTTTTTCAAGTATTTCTATCAACCCTTGTTCTGATACCTAAGAAGCCAGGAGAAGAATAGAAAGAATATTTACTTGGTAGTATGGTACACAGAGCTCTTGCTGAAAAATGCATGGTTTTAAAATATTTACAGCTCCCATTTTGAATTATTGGTTCCTTATTTATTAAGCTACAAATAGCAACAATCAACTGTACTATATTTACGACTTTGTCCTCCACATACAATAGCATATTAGCAAAGAACAGAAGCAGAAGCAAAGGTGGGGATACCATCAAAATATTATGAATAGCTAACTGCTTGCTTTACTGGTTATATTAATTGTTCAAGTCACTAATCTCTTCATTCTCCAGAATGCTCAGGGGGCTTAGGAGACAGGCTGCTTCTTCCCCCCCTGAAGCAAGTTCTAGAGAAGGTAGGAAACATTCCTGTTTAGCAACATTGCCAGCAGAAGTTCTCTTGGAGCAAGTGATCCATCTATATCCTCTTTTCTATAAATATAAAACAGCTTCTTCTCTGAAACCAGAGAGGATGTTACGCAGGGAGACAGATAAAGGACCATCCTAATAGCAGTGAACATTTTTTTAAAAAATTTTTTGGGCAGGCTGTTATACCATCCAAATTCCAAATAGGAAAAAAATAATCAGGTTTTTGGGGAGCATATAGTGCCCTCAACTCTACGACTTTGAACACTTTGCTAGAGAGCAATATTGCAAGGGACTAAGAACAAGAAATAAACTTACTTTTCCACCTAGCTGTCCAAATCTTGCCATCTGTATAAGATAATTTTCAACCGCCTTTGCCTTTTCTGGCTTTACAAGTGCTAAATTGCTTACTGCAAGAAGAAAACAGATACTTGGCAAATTAAACGTCATTCATTTGTTAGAGATATATCTGGGTTGCTCTCTCAAGAGCTGAAGACTACAAGGAAATCTTCCCTTCATTTTAACCCCACAGCAAAACTGGCCTTGGCTTGGTGGAGGCCCAAAATCACCAAGTAAATTTCCAATGTCGATATGACTTGAATCTGATCTCTCCAGCCCTAGTCCAATACTTTAAGTACCATGCTGGCTCTCACAACTCTATATTCAAGAACAAAAAGGTTTATTACATCCATCCCAGTCTTTTCACCTTAATCTTGAATTAAGAAGGGCAACCCTTATACTTACTGCTGTTTAAATAAAACCTATTTGTAAAAGCTGACCAACTAAAGAATGGTACAGAGGTTCAAGGAGTAGTTTGTATTTTAACTGATCTTAGGACAACTCTACAATGTTTGCTTTAGTTATACATGCACCACTTTTTCAAGTAACGAGATCAAGTAATTGCTGCAAATATTCAGATGCCAAAATCAAGACAAAATGAAATACCTACAGGTAGTATATAAATATTGCTATAATTAAGGATATTAAATATAGCATACTGTATGACACCAGTATCAATTCAAAGCTGGTGAGGAAGTGGAGGATTGCTGACCCATGAAATTCTGAGTATGCATACAATGTCAGTACCATTTAGGCATGGATGGTATTACAGCCCATGACACTTCCTTGCAATGAAATAAGACTTTTAACCTAGAGGTCTATACCAAGATTCTTCTGTCTTTCTTGAAAATCTGGTTCTTCCCTGGGCATTGGGCTAGAATGTTGGATGTATCCATCTTGATTGAAACTGTGATTGGCCTGTGAATTTTGTTAGTTTTGTTGCTCTGTTTATTTCTCTTCCATTCAAGAGTTTATTGTATTCTGTTTTCTAGTCCCTTATTTGAATCTCTTACAAATGTCACCCAAAATTGCTTTCTGCAAACTGAATGGTCATATACAGCAAGTCAAACAATGTTAAATAAATACTTACATCTGGCACGTGCTGCTTGATCCAAAACCTGAGCCAAAATATTATTTCGCATTTCAACTTCCCTGTAATAATGAAATAATTTTACACAGCAGAAAATAAAAAATTGCTCCAAAGACTTTTGCTTTCTGCTAAAATGTTAATTATAATATCTATATAAAGCAATGCATGACTTAGTTATTATATCATTGTTTGGAATTTTCCATTAATTATTCCAGCATATTAATTTTTAACATTAACATATGTTTAATTTTTATAATTCTTCAAAAACTGAAAATCAAATCAGTTTTCCATTTATAAGTAATTGCTAGAGCAATTTTAAAAAACAGGATGACATTACAAATTATCCCAGAAAGCTCATATCCTAATAATAAGTTAACTGGTAAAACATAACATCCATTACCAGCTTTGATCATGAATATATCTTTCAGCATTGAACAGTAAAATGTTTTAACAACAGAATACTGGAGAAATTTTAAACAAGAGAACAGAAACCATTGATTCCACTGTTTGCAGAGAATCATAAAAGTTAGTGCACACCCATTACAACTTTCTCTTTCCTAAAGATTTTCCAAATATTCAATAATATGCCATTTAAAATGCTGCAATGCATGTTTTTGAAAGAAAATATATACTCTATCATGAAATGTTTGCAAAAGCATACAAAATCATGTTTATATGATCCAAATATTCTTAAAGCCACAAGAACTGAAACTGAATGTTCATAAGCTGTGGTCCTAAGTTTGGGATATGCCCCGTTGTTAGAGAAAGAGAGTAAGTTCTAGAAACAAGTACTGAAATAACACAGCAATACCTCTGTTTTGATTCTTGTTGTGCAATTTCACTGGAAGGATCCTAAAAGGTTAGAAATAATCAGGTTATTGATAACTGAAACAATAAACTGAAGATGTTTGTTCTGAGCCCTGATTGGCAAAATGCTAAATCATGCATGCTATCAGCTTAATATTACAAGAGTTTCAAGGATAGAATTGCTCAACATCATTTGACGCTTATATGCACAAATATTAGCGTCTTAACAAGAAAGAATTTAAGGGTCAAAGGAAGGTACATTTTATTTGGGTGTTTTAATCAGCCAGTGTCTATCCCTTTTAGAACATATAAACTGCAAATATATACAATCTTCAGTGCTTCTATGTCAAAAGTAGTTTCATGTTTTGTACAGAAACAAAACTACTGTATATACTCAATTTTTAGCTTATCTGCAAATATATTGTACTTTCCAACTGGAAAATCATCTAATTTTAGTATTTCTCTGAAATGGGGTAGCCCAGAAAGATGCTGGCTTTTCCTACACAGAAACTGAAAAATAAAGTAGCAAACTAAATCTCCTTTATTGGAAAACAAAACAATGCAGTTTCTCCATTCAGGGCTAATTTGGTATAGCGGTGAAGACACTGGCCTAGAATCCAGAAGATGGTGAGTTCTAGTCCTTTCTCTGTATGAAAGTCGACTAGGTGGCTTGGGCCATTCCCTCTCTCAGCCCAGCCCACCTCACTGGGTTGTTGTGAAGAAAACAGGAGGAGGAAAAGAATGAGATACATTTGGCACCTTTGAGGCAGAATAAAGAAAAATATAAATAAGTGCCAGCTGGGTGACTTTGGGCCAGTCACTTTTTCTTAGCCCACCTGATCTTACAGGGTTAATTCTTGTATGGAGAAGAAAAGGTAGGACAATTAAATCTGTTTGCTGCCTTTGGTGGTCCTCAACTTACAACTTTTGTGTTAGTGATCAAGCAATAAAACAATGGCTTAGGATCATTTTTTACACTTAGGACCATTGCAGCATCCCCAACTGTCATGTGATCAAAATTCAGATTGATTGGCAACTGACTCATATTTATGACGGTTGCAGTGTCCCGGGGTCACTTTTTGATACCTTCTGATAAGCAAAGTCAATGGGGAAGCCAGATTCCCTTAACAACCATATGACTTGACTTAACAACTGCAGTGATTCACTTAACAAATGTGGCAAGCAAGGGGGTAAAATGGAGCAAAACTCCTGCTTAGCAACAGAAATTTTGGTCTCCATTGCGATTGTAAATCGAGGACTGCCTGTATTTTAAAAAGGCAGGATAAAAATTAATAACAGCAACGAGTAAGAAGGAAGAGAAGCCTCTGGAAGATTATTCTCTTCCCTTATATATATATATAAACCACGTTTGGGTCGCTCGCTACAAGCTGATAGCCTAAGTAGCTTTGCAGGGATGTAATATGTCTATATATATATATATATATAGACATATTACATCCCTGCAAAGCTTACTTAGGCTCAGCTTGGTAGCCGAGCGACCCCAAACGTGGTTTATTCCCCGGAACCACCTTAAGGCAAACCGCAGTTTACCCAGCAGGGTAGGAGAAGAGGCCAAAATCAAAGAGGCCCCCGTTTCCCACACGACAAGCTGAACCCGGATCCCTCAATTTTATGGCATGTTCGACGTTCGCTCCGAGTCATAAACCACACACGCGGGTCAGGAGGTCGTGCGAACCGACAATTTGTGTGTGTGTATGTGAAGAAATGTATGAGGGGAACACCGGGAGGGGTTCTTTTTGTGCACTCCAGTCCATGCGTATTATGATTTGGGGTGGGGGGGTGGGGCGGGATGGGAGGCATAAAAATAAAACAAAAAATAAAATAAATAAAATAATAATAATGAATAAATAGATAGGCAGGCAGGCCTAGGCCTCTTCCCCCTCCCTGTTGGGGAGCTGCGGGGCCCCGTTCTGACGAGACGCGCGATCCCCTCAGGGGAGGCTGAAGGGGGGGGGAGGCGTCGTGAGGAGAAAAGCTTCGCGCGGGTCGGCCCGGAAACCTCGCCTCACCCCATGCTTGGACTGCAGCTCGGCCAGCCTCTGCTTGCGCAGCGCCTCCAGCTCCTCGTCCGCCATCGCCTCGGAGGCAGGGAGACGGGCCGGAGCAGCCCCGCCGCGCGTGGAAGGGAGACGGAGAAGCAGCAGCAACAGCGACGACCGCGCCCGCCGCTTCTGTCCCGCCTGTCAGGCCGCCTCCTTTGCGCCTGCGCGGACCGCCTTCTACTAGACCCCAAGAGTCGAACGCCGAGCGCGCACACGGACGGCGGCGGCGGACCTTGAACAGGACGAGAGTTCTGCTTGCCAGGCCTAACGGCTCGATCACCCATCACCAGGATCCTGGAATTAAAGAAGGCTCGGATATTACATTTCAGAGCAGGGGTGTCCAACCTTGGCAATTTTAAGACTTGTGGACTTCAACTCCCAGAGTTCCTCAGCCAGCTTTGCTGGCTGAGAACTCTGGGAGTTAATCTAAATATAAGTGCCAGGTTAGACACCTGTTTAAAAGGCTCCCCAAACTTGGCAACTTTTAGACTGGTGGACTTCAACTCCCACAATTCCTCAGCCAGCATAGCAGTATTTATAAATGCTCTATTTATTGCTGTAGTAACATACAGTACATTACTATATTGCCCAATAGGAATTACTTTTAAGTAAGAATTATCCTTTAAAAAAAATTACATAAGCCTAACCAAAAATCACACAGCTATATACTTTAAAGATACAACAAGAGATAAAACATAAAAATACAGGGAGAAAAACACTGAAAGAAACATTCAGAGGAGGGGGTCAAGACTATTTTCCAAAGCGCCTGAAGGCCAGACAAGGAATAATGGATGGAAACTGATCAAGGAGAGATTCAACCCGGAAATAAGGAGAAATTTTCTGACAGTGAGAACAATCAACCCATGGAACAGCTTTTGCTGGCTGGAGAATTTTGGGAGTTGAAGTCCACAAGTCTTAAAGTTGCCAAGTTTAGAGACTTCTGTTATAGAGGGTAGCAGGTGAGCACGCCTGGTTGATCTTGGCAAACGGAGAGGGCCAGGAGAGATGGACTTTGTAATACTTGCAATATGTTTTTTTTTTTTTTTTTTGCAGTATTGTTGCACAGGCTAGCTAACGGGTTTTCTTGCATTTTAAATTATTCTACAGTATTGCCAAAAAACCTTCAAGATGAACGATTGGATGGGAAACTGTGTTAGATTGTGGAGTGGCCAAAAAAAATTAAATCCTTATGTATTGTTTGGTCTGGTAGAAACCCCCCCACCCTCAATTTTTTTATAACCTGTCTGTTGAAATGGCCAGGTAGTGGCCACCAGAGGGAGCGCCGGCTCTATCCAAAATTATTATTTTTGTGCTGTGGAATAAGAAGGAACCAAATGCAATTTATCCCTGTTTTTGTGCTGTTAGGCAGCAGGCATTTCTGAGGCTGTAAATCTATGAGGCTCCCTTATTTATCTGATACATCGATTGTTTACAAGATAAAAGATATAAGAATAAACATAAGTATGAATGCAGGAAATAGGTACAAATAAATGGGGACAGTAGGACAGGGTCGGTAGGCACGACTGTGCACTTATGCACGCCCCTTACAGGCCCTCTTAGTTATGGGGTGAGCTCAGTAGTAGATAGTTTAAGGTTAAAGGAGTGGAAGTTTGAGGATGTGGCCCTATGCTCCGATTCTCCCTGAACACGCAGCAGTGGTCTTGGCATTTTGTTCCAGAAGTATAGCTTCACATCTCGTTCAGTGCTATTGAGGTTTCTTCCAAGTTTTATAAGAACTTAAATTTCTGTTATGCTGGATTTATTCAAGGCTGGAGATCCAACCCCTGGCCCTGTTACATACACTTTTATGTAGTGCCCATCTTACAGTTACCATAGGGATCCCAATCAAGATATCAGAAATATAGGCAGGACATAGCAGATCAGGGGTTTAAAATAATAATAAAAAAACCTTCACCTAAGGACTCTATGAGTTCAGCTGAGCTGCAAACCTGTGTACAATTGAGATTTGTTTTGCTTGTAAATAAAATGATAGATTTAGTACAGCCACTCATCTTTGAGACAAACCTTTATCCTATCGTTTTAGCCCTTTCCCTGCCAGGGAAACATTAATCAGAAATAAACTTGTGTTTAAGGATCTTGGAATTACATGCGAGTCAATACATTGCAATTGAACCCCAGACATAAGAACCGTAGAAGTAAATTTCTAAAAATGTTCATAAACCGTGTATATAGTTTGCTCCTCCTCCTAGAGACCCGCCTTACCTCCCCCTTTTCCTTTCCCGACCCAAGAAACCATCATCCCCATCTCGCCAGGTATGTCCTACACCGCACACTTAGGCGACGATTCTCATGAATGGCCGATGAGCCACGTGCGCGTTCATTGAAGCCGCCCGCCTGGCCGCTGATTGGTCGATCTCCCACCCAACGCCCCGCCCCCAGGGCCCCTCCCACTCTTTCATCTCACCTCAGTTAAGGCGCATCTTGAATCGTGGCTGAAATTGGGGCGGAAAATTGCCTTTAAAGGGGCGAGCGGTTTCAGCATCCTTGGTGCGCTCGGGGGAATCCAGCGCCGCTCGGAGCTCCAGCTTTGCCCCCCGCTCTGCTTTGATCCCCGCTCTGCCCCCAAAAACCAGCGCTGGGCTTTGGGACCGCGATCCTGTCGCCTGCGCGGCTGGAGTGCCCCCTTGCCGCCCCTCCCCTCGTTTAGGATGGACCCTGCGCCCTTCCAAGCTCTCCTGGCAGTTCTCGAGGCACCTGAGAGGGACTGCGCAACTGGCTAGGCGAGCTGGATCCCGGAGAAGGCAGGTAGAGGGGCGAGAGGAAGGCTGAAATGGAGTTGGCCGGGGGAGAAGGGTGGGATACGAGGGGGAGGGAGGGGAAGGGGGAAGGAAGGATTGCAAGTTGCTATAGGTAATAGAGCTGAGATTAGTTGCTGGGTCTGTTTTCCTTCAAAAACCAAAAAGGGAGGAATACAAGTTAGTCCTTGACTGCTAAAAGTTGAAGTGAAGTTGAACTGATGACGAATAACTCCGATAGAACCAAAACAAACTCTTCGGGCCATTTATAATTCTAATGTCACTCAAAAACAACAACAGCCTCTAATCCTTTTTTGATATCAAGTCAATGTCACCTTAAATTTGTTCAAGCAGTTAATATCTGAAGAACAGACGCCCAATGCTGCTGCCCTACACTTGGTTGTAACTTTACTATTCCATTTTTCCTTTCCAGGGCTTGAGCTAAAGCTGGTGGCGTGGGAAAAAATCAGTTCCATCATCATCATCATCATCATCATCTTTTAATGACCCCATAATCCCTTGCAGGGTGGAGCCTGGGCAACTGAATGGAGCTAGCAGTGTTTAAGGGCTGGATGCCTTTCCTGTCGCCAATGTGGAGTTTTGTTCGGCAGATATATTCTGATCATGTCCAGAGAGAGAAATATCTGCCTCTACCTAGGACTGAACTCACAGCCTCCTGATTGTGAGGTGAGGGCTCCACCTCTGGGCCACCGCACCCCTCCTAGTTCTCAGATGAGTGGAAGGGATTAAACTGATATATATAGAGAGATATACCCCAAAGTTTGTTATCTTATTAAGAACAATTCCATAGATTGGCAATAGGATATTTTTTTTTTCCTTAGTGCCTGACATTCCCTAACTGCTCCCTCCTCCTGATGAATGGGAGCTGAGGTTAGCTCCTGTGGCTGTTTTCCTTCAAAAAACAAAATGCAGGTAAATCCTTGACTTACAATGGTTCACTGATTGACTGCTCAAAGTTGCAGCGCTGAAAAAAAGTGACCTATGACCGTTTTCCCACCCTTACGACTGGTGCAACAGCCCCATGGTCATGGGAACAAGATTTGTGGGCGCTTGGCAACTGGCTCATAATTATGCCAGTTGCAGCGTTCTCAGGGTTACGTGATTCCCTTTTACGACCTTCTGACAAGGAAAGTCAATGGGGAAGCCAGATTCACTTTCTAACTTAACAACTGCAGTGATTCACTTAACGGCGGTGGCAAGAAAGGTCATAAAATGGGGCAAAACCCGCTTAACAACCATTTCACTTAGCAACAAAAATGTTGGGCTGAATTGTAGTCGTAAGTCGAGGACTACCTATAATGCAATCAAATGGGGAGGAAAACATCTCCCATACATCAGGAGGAAGGAGCAATAAGGGAATGTCGGAGTAAGAAAAAAAAAATCCTATTGCAAATCTATGGAATTGTTCTAATAAGATAACAAACTTTGGCCGTATATCTCTACTAGCTCGATAGCCGTGCTTTGCTACAAAACTATGTGGTCGGGCTTAGTTTTTGGGGAGGAAAATAAGGGAAAAATTCTGCCTCTGCCTACCAACATCCATCGGTATTCATCTGGTTAGCGTCTTGTCAATGTGTGAGAGTTGAGGGCCATTTGGAAACTGCAACAGTATTTGCTGTGTGAGCAAGAAGGAAACAGCAAGGAGCCTGGGCGTGGCTTAGCTCAGCTGTTCTGTACTAAAGCTGCTTGGTGCTGTGAAACTAAAACTGAAACTCCTCTCTCCTCTGCTTGTATTTTGCATTTGGAACAGATTTCTTTTCAGGTGGGGAGGGTGATTAAAACTCCTTAGCATCAGAGCATGTTAATAATAATATGCTAAATACTAATACTCCGATGGTCATTTCGAAAAATCCTTTCTTAGTGAGTAACTAGAAGTGAAGAGAAACATACGTGCCAAATTTCAAGTTTGTAGGATTTACGGTTCTGGAGATTTTGTGATGATGTATGAGTGGTATTTTCATTTTTATGTATATAGCTCAATTTCATCCCTTGCACTCATCAAATAACTGATTTTTCCCACACCACCAGCCTTAGGTACCAGCTCAAGGCCTGGAAAGGAAGAACAAGATAGTAAAGTTACAATCCATTGTAGTGTAGCAGCGTTGGGCATTTGTTATTCAGATATTATCTGCTTGAACAAATTTAACGTGACATGAGTTGATATCAAAAAGGGTTGGAGGTTGGGTGGGTTTTTTTTTTTTTTTTGAGTGATGTTAGGATTATAAAGAGTTTGTTTTGGTATCACCTGAGTGATTCGTCTTCATTTAACGGGCAAGAAGACAGTTTAAGGAATTGCAGCCGACAGAAATTCCACACTCGAGTGTTTTAATCTCCTGTTCCTTGTCTCTCTAGATGCCGCCCAGGAGCATGTTTTTATCATGTGAGCGACAGCTGACGTGTCTGGGGAAGAGCATCTCCGATGATCAGGATGAAGAATTAAGAGGTAGCTTTTATTGTTGCGGCTGTCAGTGTTAATGATGAAGAGACAGGGGATGCTTTCGAGAACGCCATTTGAAATATTAATGAAATAATTTTTCAAAGAGTTCAGAAGATCATATTTTAGGAGCGCCAGGAAGGGAGAGAAAAACAACTCTTTCCCTCTCTCGCTCTGCTTTTATATCTAAAGGCGTTTTTCTCTCTCTCTCTCTCTTCAGCTTGACAGCTTGTAAATGTTGGTTTTATAAGAGGCCTGTGAGGGATTATGGTTAGAGAATCATACGTTTCTATCGGGTGTGCGTGTGTGTGTCTGCAGGGAGGGGTCAAAAAAAGGCAAGATGGCGGCCACAACAGTGCAGTGCAGCCATCATTTTTTTCCCCACACAAAAAGATGAGTGGGCTTTCTTTGCACCAATCATAACATTCATAAAAATAGGTCGAACTTTGAGTTGCCATGTCCGTCTTTTTTATCATGCCCTATAGATTGTCCTTGACTTACGACTGCTCATTTAGTGATGGGTTGAAGTTATGACCAATCCCCTCCCCAAAAGATACTTACAACCTGGTTCCAAACGTTACAACAGCTACCCCTCCCCATGATGGTGTGACTGCATTTTTTTGAGTGCTTGGCATCCAGCCTGCGTTTACAACCATTTGCAATGTCTTGCAGTCATGTGACCATGATTTATATATATATATTTTTTATATGAAGACTTGGATATATATTCTGAAGATTTACTTCCAGTTTGGGGCAAAAACGCCCCATAGCGAACAATGGGTTCACTTAATGTCCACTGTGTTTGCTTAATATCAGTTGCAAAAACGATTGTAAAATAGAGTTGGTCAGGTGGGTGACCTGCTTTACGACTGTCAGGACTTACAACCATTATAGGCAGTCTCCATTACAGTCATAAGCCAAGGGTTACCTGTATAGTCACCTCTGATTTATACAGACTATGCATTAAGCAAGTTTTGAGTTGGGCAATGATCCCATTGGTGCATATGTTAAGGTCTACCAGAGAGGGAAACCTTAGATCTTTCTGGAAGGATGCTGGCAGATACAATATATATTGATCCTGATCCAGAACTCACCTGGTCTGAAAATGTGATTGTAACCACCAAGTTTGTAAAACCTGATACCCATTTCTTTCTCACTCCTTTCCCACAGTCCATTCACATCAAAATTCACCTCCCCAGAGATTTCAGCCATTTCTTGAGATGCTGTCTCTTTATTTTATTTTGTCTTTTAATGTCCCCATAATCCCTTGCATTGGGGTAAAGTCAGGGCGACTGAATGGAGCTGAGTGTTTACTCGCCGGATGCCCTTCCTGTCACCAATGCAGAGTTCGCAGCAGATAATATATTCATTGTATGCAGAGAGAGAAATATCTGCCACTGCCTAGAATCGAACTCACAGCCTCCTAATTGTGAGATGAGAGCTCCATTTCTAGGCACCACTCAGATGCTATCTCTTTATCTCCCCATAAGGTCCTTCTCTTCAATGGTGAATACTCATTTGCTGTTAAAGCTATGGAAATTGATCAGCTTGTCTCTTACTATAATTCAATAATAAAATTTTTAGGGAAAATGAAAGCATCAAAAGGGTTCCAGGTTGCCCACCTCTATACCGATTAAGGTTAAACCATTTTCTGTGTTTCTGCATTTTTGTAAGCAGCAGAGAGCTATGTGGATGGGGTAGTGCATATATTTATTGAATGATTAAGTAGATAAATACATTCAGCCCACTATTAAGAGATCTGTTATGACCTCCTGACAGCCAATCAATACACCTTTGGAAATTAAATAAAACTTCATTAATATAGACAAGTGCTTTAATAAGTACAGAAATGTATTGTCTGAATTAATGTAGATTGTTGATTATAAGTACTAATAATTATATCGATTACTAATAATCAGATTCCTCTCCTTTTCCACAAGACATTTGTTTGCTTCTGCATATCCTTAAAAATCTCTAACAAAAGTAGCAGTATCTACTCATATAGTCACAACACTCCCCAGGTATAAAATGTATTTTTCCCATTTCCTCAGTTTCAGGAATCAATACAAAATCAAAGTTCTGCCTAACAAAGTGAAAACATTGGAGGAGTCTTTGAAATTGAAATTAGAAACAGGGGTCATCTTCACGATTCATGAATATATATTTTTTTGTCTTTTAATGACCCCATAATCCCTTACATCAGGATGGAGTCGGGGAAACTGAATGGAGCTGAGTGTTTACTGGCTGGATGCCCTTCCTGTCACCAATGTGGAGTTTCATTCAGCAGATATATTGTCATTGTGCCCAGAGAGAGAAATATCTGCCGCGACCTAGGATCAAACTCACAGCCTCCTGATCGTGAGAGGCGAGAGCTCCACCTGTGCACCACTCCTTCATGATTCATGAATTGATTTTAAATATATATTGATTTTGTTTTATCAACAAAAATAAAAGAGAAAATAGAAAAACAACAACAAAAAATACCTCCAGCACTAACAGCAACAACAACAACAAAATGACCCAAGTATCAAATAAATTTAACATTAAACATATAGAATCCACTCCTGCTGGATGCTGAAAAAAAAAAAGCAACGATGAATTCTCCTCCCCTTTACATAACAAGTCTACAAACAGTTATAAGCTTTCCCAACCCTATTTAACAAGAATATTGTGTTAAATAAGAAATATTCCATATCTGATAATCAAATCAACCTAAGATCTACCGTAATCATAATACATACGTACGTATGTCAACAGGTTAGGCTAAATGTTACACTAATCTAATCCCTCTATTAACCACCTGTTATTTAACATGTAAAAACAGTTTACGAGTCATGAATTTGATCATGAGAAAGCATAGTTGGATTATGACTGTTGGGTGCTGATGGACAATGGGAGGGTTAGGGCTAGGTTAGGGTTAGCGGTTAGTGGTGGGATTAAAAACTTTTTACTATTGGTTCTGTGGGTGTGTCTTGGTGGGCGTGGCAGGGGAAGGATACTGTAAAATCTCCATTCTACCCCACTCCAGGGGAAGGTTACTGCAAAATCCCCATCTCTCCCCACCCACTAACCTGCTTTCCAGCTCCGTTCTCCTGTGCAGGGCAACAAAACAAGACCCAGCTGATCAGCTGGGACTCAATGGGAGGCAGAGAATAGATGGGGGCGGGGCCAGTCAGAGGTGGTATTCCAAACTACTCAAAATTTCCGCTACCAGTTCTGCAGAACTGGTCAGAACCTGCTGAATGCCACCTCTGTTAGCGGTGAATAACTTTTTCACTTATTAAATATAATAGAATATAAGAGAGGTGCCTGGTGTTCCCAATCTTCACGTTTCAGTTACAGATATCCCTCTATTATGCTATAATGTTGGTTTGACTTGGAGAAGACAAACTTTTGAGATGTTTACAGGGGAATTACAGAAAAGATCTTGCCCCTCCAATTCTCCTTGGATGTATGTAAGAAAAACTAAAATATTGCTATCAACACAGACTTAGACAGGCTCGTAAGAATCCTTTCAGCTCAGTCCATGCAGTCATCTGACATCTTAGCAAAACCAGGTGCAGCGAGAATTTTATACGTGCCAATATGGAAAGATATGTCAGTTCCCACAACAGATGGATGGGGAAAAGGGATCGAATTATCAGACAT
Source organism: Notechis scutatus (assembly GCF_049901735.1). Taxonomy (NCBI): domain Eukaryota; kingdom Metazoa; phylum Chordata; class Lepidosauria; order Squamata; family Elapidae; genus Notechis; species Notechis scutatus. The sequence continues at coordinate 9,935,038 of NC_142017.1, read as the reverse complement.
GGCAAAAGTAACTATTTTAAGGAAATTTGTCCTGCTAACCCTGGCTTTGGGGTTTGGATGATGAGCTTAACTTGTTATACAAATGGCTAGTAGCTACTAATTATATGAAAGTAAAAAGTGGAGACTGTAATTTTTTACTTTGTAATTTACTGCACTGAAAAAAACTTGGAAGTTACTACTTTTTTCTTTTTTTCTTCCTATCAACATTTCTTTTCCCCTTCCTTTTCCTACTTCACTTTCCCGGTCTTTATTTCAATTTGTATTTTACACTAAGATAAACTTCAATGCAATCTTTTTTTTTAAATAACATCTTAGGAAAACAATGGAAGGGAAGCCAACATGTTGACAGGAACGTCTCGTGAAGCTTGGAGCATCTCGCTAGAGATTATGTAGGTATCTTTCCTAGCATCTGCTGTGTAAGATTCTTTTTAATTGGAGACATCAGGTATTGATGTAAGAACATGGGAATTGCTCGTTTTATTGGAAGACAGAAAAAAAAATCCAGACAAGGCCAGAAAATGCCTGCATTTCTCCTCATCTTCAGTAATGTAATGTATTCAGAAGTCACCTTTTCCTGGGGCAGAATTTCTCAAATAAATCATGGGCTTAGCTATTTTTCTTTATTTAAGGCAATTCTGCGCATGGTATTTGTGACCTCAATTTTAGCTCTACTTTGGTTAAAACAAAAAACAACAACAACAACAACATAAAAAAGCAGGGATTTTGTTTGCAGCATTGCTGAAAACGGCTTGGATCATAACCTTTGAGAAACGCTAAGCTGCAATAAAAATGATAAGTGTGGCGATAAATCCTGCAGAATATAAAGCTCTTTGAAAAAAGGAGAGAAATTAATGCAGATTTATTATAATTTATTTTAGCAGGGGAAAAAAAACCCGGTCAACGGTTAGCGCTTGGGGAAGTTTTTGTGGCTGATCAGGATGACTGGGACAATAAAACATTTGCCTTGGAAAGAAAAATGCACAAATAAGGAGTATATTGGTGTCAGCTGGAGTAATAGTTAATATTTATGTGTCTGTAATTGTTTTTTTTTTTAAACAAAAGCCCTTTCTTGTTTGTGTTATATGTACAAAGATGGGATTGCAGTTGGGTTTTCTTTTTAAATTTGTATTTTGCAACCATGATGTGTGCTCGAGGCTCAACAATCAGTTGTGTTTCACAGTAGTAACCAGTTTTTGCTGCTGGGTTTAAATTCCAATTGCCTTTCTAAGATTTGAGACAGGATTGATTGTAACAAAGCAGGTATACAGAGCTTTCTTTCACATTTGGCACAGCTATTGCACAAATTCTGTGTGTCCTCCACAAACCAGATAAAAGATGGATTTGCATTTTTAAAATTCCTCTGCATTGTCGGTTAAAGTATATGCTCAAGGATTTAAAGGAATGTTTCCTGAAAGGGATTTTATTCAAGGACCCATGTTAATCAATTGGGGAGATGTTTTTCCAGGACAACTGCTTGTTTTCATGCCTGTTTTTAATTAAGCAATATTCCATACCACTTTTTTTTCCTGTCAAAAAGAAAACAAAAACAAAACAAAGTATTACTTTTGATCAATGACAGCAGACATGTACTAGTTAAAAGTTCAAGCCATCATTGGCCACCCTAAAAGCTTTGTGGAAGACCAAGTTGATTGATGGCTCTGAATGGCCCCCTGGAAGGGATTTGGCTGAGATTCCAGCTGGGGAAAGCTTGCAGTGGCAGATGGCCAGCGAAGAGGAGGAGGAACTGCCTTCTGTACTAATCCAAGAACATGTAGGGCAAAGAAAAAGACAGGAGTAGAGAAGGTCAGCTAGACTACTGGAGATGAGAAAGCTCTCCCCATCTTGATGGGCTGCACTGGAAAGCTGGCTATTTATCACAGCAGACAGATGGAGGTGTGGCCGGGAAGAACGTGTTTGTTTTCTACTCGTGATTCCTGCCTCACTCTGGACTGACACCATGTTTGGAATCAAATCATGCCTTGGAAACTCTGGACTTTTCTTCCCTCGTGAGCTCTCTTGTGCGTGGATTTTTGTTTTGCCTGGTGGATTTGTTTGGTGGAGTTATTTTGTTTGAACGACTTTCAAGTGCTGTGTGGACTATTGGGCCATTGCTCTGTGGACTAACCTTGGTCTGCTCGTGGCTGGACTTAATTGGGACAGTTCTGGGTTTTGGTGAAAGGAATTGCTAGGGAATATTAATAAACTCACTAAACTGCAGTTATGTTGAGAGTGAGTAGTGAGTGAAATCAGTAGTGGGATTCTACCGGTTCGGGCGAACTGGTAGTAAAAAAAACAGCTACCGGTTCGAGGGAACTGGTATTTCTTTTTTTTCCTCCCAACGATCAGCTGTTATGACGATCAGCTGTGCCGGGATCCCCCTCGCTGTCTTACTGCTTACCCAGGAGACTTGCACGCCCCCAGTGCACTATTTGTTGCCTTCCTGGGCCTCAGATTTTGCTCCAATGGAGTGCGGGTGTGTGCTGCACACCCAAAAAGAAGCCACGCCCACTCAATCACATGGCCACACCCATCTAGCCACACCCACAGAACTGGTAGTCCAAATGACCCAAATGATGGTTCTCTCTTGAGAAGCTAGAAAATGAGCTTTTTTTAAGTAAATGGGGTTAAATGTATTATGTGAACTCTGCCGAGCTGACCTTTTATCTGTGTAGGCAACTTGGGAGAAATGTAGGCATCACTGAGTCAGCTACCCTATGAATTTAGCATGAATTAAATTTTACCTTTCCCATTGACCAATCTAGAGGCTGTTTTCTTGGCAAGATCAAGCGTGCATCCCTGTAGGCTTAATTAAAGTTTTAGTACTTTACTGAAACACTTTATTACTGAATTCTGCTGAACTGGCAGGGGACTCCAACCTCATTAAGGGAAAGGAGAGAAATTATTAAGGGATTTTCACACTCTTAAAACAAAAAACACGGTCGAGATACACCTTTGACTTAAAACCTCGTTCTTTTTCGTTGCAGAACTTCCTGCCTACCTGAATTTGGTGTGTGATTGACACAATCACAACTATCCCAAGGATATTCCCAAGGACAATTGCAAAGAGGAAACCTTTTCATTAATTGGGAAATGGAAGACAGCTTTGTTGGGGAGCTTTAATCTCATTACCCATCTTCATTTAATTAAATCTGGGAGGTGCTAGTCGAAACCCTGTTTCTTGTATTTAGAAATTAATTGTAGCAATTTTCTTACATGAATTACTCAAATCGGCCAAAGATACCCCTAAGGATCCCTTTGATGGCTTTCCAAAGGCATATGGCAGCCACCACAATTTGTAACACCGGCTGCGTTCCACTGGGAATTACTTTTAGTGCTTAAATTAGGAAGGCAGAGAGATCATTGCCTTCTTTACTTACCATCCATTTCAATAGGGTTTGCTTAAGAGGACATCCTAAGAGAGGTTGTGCCCACAACGGATGGGCGGCTACTCAAAACCTGGAGAAGTTCTGCATCAAGCAAACTCTTTTCTTCAGTTCCGTATGCAATGTTCAAATTAGCGATAATTCCAACGACTTTCTTAAAAATAAGGCACTACAAAATTGATGGTAAAATAGAAAATATTTACAGGTCACGGTTGCACTGTGGGGTCCTTGCTGTATTCTTGCTTATTTTCTTGTAGACATTTCATTACCCAACTAAGGAACAATATCCCAGCCAAGGAACTACCAGCTCAGACAATCTAACAGTAAACAATAGCTTAATCAAGGAAACACCAAGAATACTCTACCAATACTGACAGGACAAGCTACTTGTACATAAACAGATAGCAAATCCCACTCCCGTAAGCACTGATGACGTTACTTAGTTGGGTAATGAAATATCTGCAGGAAAGCAACTAAACTCAGAGACCACCAAGGACCCAAGATAGATGTCTTCATTAAACTTCAAAAGGTGCCCAAATAAGACCTTCTCGTACATCAATGATTCACAAAGGGTTTGTGCTGAGTGGTGTATGGATGAGTCTTTGGAACCACAAAATCATATTTTCCATTAAAAACCAAGTATGTGGCTTTTTTAGGATAATTCTTTATAGTATTCTTTATCCTCCTTAGGACGTTACACACTCAAAATGAGGTGGAAGCAGAATACAGAAACTGAACATGGTTTTATATCAGAGCATTTTCATGTGAAGTTTCTTGAACTCCTCGAAATATAGGTCATTGTATTTTACTGCACTCTATTAAATCTCAATTACAACATTCTATGCCTAGACAAATCAACAATTAAGCATGAAAGGAAAGAAAGCAAATTGCTACTCATAGACTTGGCATACGGTGTAAAAAGTCCTGCTAGTAATAATGGTTTGAAGAACCACAGACACTGAAAATGGGTAGGAGTGCAGTGACCACAAGCACTTGGGTGTTCCTGAAATTTTTTGCTGGATTGAGTGTTTAATTGTTAATAACGCTTCCCCTGCTAAAGCTTTGAAGAAAATGGATCCATCTACTACAGCTGATACTGAAGACCAAGGAACCGAGAGTTGAGAACTGAATTTCTTTCTATAATAGTCTTTCCCAACCGTGTCAACTTTAAGACATGTGGACTTCAACTCCCAGAATTCCCCAGGCAGCCAGGAGAATTCTGGGAGTTGAAGTCTACATATTTTAAAATTTGCCAAGGTTGAGAAACACTGCTCTAAATAGTCCATTCCTATTCTCAGTCCTTAACAAGGATAGGGAATTGTAAAAGGTCGAAAAGACTTCCAACTTATAAGGCTCACGAGTACATCAAGCTGTAACAGAATTCCCTAAAGACTAAATGGGAAGACTCACAGAGGCCCTTAATGCATGGGATGTAGATGAGTAGGGGGTGGTATTGCCATAAAAGACACTTCCCCATCTTTAGATCTTTTTTTAAAATCATAGAATATTGGGGTAGAATTTATGAAATATTTGCCTTTCATGATCTCTGTTCTATATATATCAGCGGCCTCTGTCAACTAGTTTTTGATAACTTACATAGATTATGGGACATGTAAAAATGTTACAAAAGGGAACGTTCTTGCATTGTCAGAGTAATTAAAAAGTAAACACTTTCAACCAATTGAAAACAATTTCCCTTTTTTTAAAAAAAGCCACTTTTATAAACTAGCGCTTTCTGCGACTGGCTGTAGCAAAAGCTATGTGGTGTTTTGATGTCGAGCCAGTTTGTAAACATGGAATGTTTTGTTGTGAAAGACTTTAGTAAAATACATCGTGTATGAGGGCAGATTTCTTTTGATTTCCTCACAGAATCGAGGGAACGGTGAAGGTTTGAGATCAGGATCATCTTCTCCTGGACCATCCATCATCTGTAACAGAAAGTGCAAGGCTGTTTATTTTTATTTTACTTATTTGTATCCTGTTTTATTATTTTTACAAATAACTCAAGGTGGTGAATATATCTAACACACCTTCCTCCTCCTATTTTCCGTACTACACCTGCAAGGTGAATTGGCACGTGTACACATGCACGAGAGAGAGGGGGGAGGGAGGGACAGAGAGAGGGAGGGAGGGACAGACAGAGAGAGAGAGAGACAGAGAGGCCCAAATTCATCTAGCTGACTTTCGTGCCTAAGGTGGGACTAGAACTCTCTGTCTCCTGGTAATTGGCCCAAAGTCACCCAGCCAGCTTTCCTAAGGTGGGATTAGAACTCATTGTCTTCTGGTGATTGGCCCAGAGTCACCCCGCTGGCTTTCATGGCTAAGGTGGGACTAGAATTCACAGTTTCTAGTCATCTAGCCTGGTATCTACATTATTAGACCAAACTGGCTCATTTAGATCAAGCAAGGAAACTAAAATAGTATACTATGTCAACCTTCCAACCACCTGATTTATTTATTAGTTTTATTTATTTATTAATTAAACGAATATGCCGCTACTGGATTGGTTTCCCACATCCATCCTGCAACAGTGCTCGCCTGTTTTCTGAATTTCAAATGTGTCCACCAGGCCAAAAAGGTTGCGGACTCCATATGTAATTGCTTTGTTTCCTGGTTCACGATGGATTTCATAAAGGGCATCCCAGGGACACGTAAAAGAATAATTGAATTCTTGGAGTTACTTAAATGCAATTCGGAGCACTGATGTTGGTGGAATCTAGTCCAGATCTGGAATCCCGCGGAGCAAAAAGAGAAACCGCTTGGAATCTTTGTTATGCAGGAAATGGGCGAAGGTGGACCCACCCTAGCAACTAGACAACTGGCTTTGGAAAAGACTTACGTGGCCATTGGCAATATCCAGAAGGTCACGCAACCGACAACCCCTGCTATGCCTTCTTTCGTAACAAATGCTGTCCTCCAAGATCACAAAGTCCGTGCCAAAAGATCTGAGGATCCTATGAACATCTTCGGGTGACCTTTTGGCATACACCTGATAAACCTGGGTGAAAGAATTGGGTTGAATTGCTTTATTAATTCATTAGATGTGGGAATAAAAGATGACTAAAGGACGGGATGTGGTGGCCCGTCGATTGGAAAGGTTGGCAGTTTGAATCCCTAGCGCTGCATAACGGAGCGAGCTCCCGTTACTTGTCCCAGCTTCTGCCAACCTAGCAGTTCAAAAGCATGTAAAAAGAAATGCAAGTAGAAAAATAGGGACCCCTTTGGTGGGAGGGTAACAGCGTTCTGTGCACCTGTGGCGTTTAGTCATGCCGGCCACATGACCACAAAAACATCTTCGGACAGCGCTGGCTCTTCGGCTTTGTAACAGAGATGACACCCGCCCCCTAGAGCCAGAAACGATTAGCAGGTATGCGCGAGGGGAACCTTTAAAGGATGGGAACAAGCTATACACACATGGAGATCAGTCATGTTTAGTCACAATAGTCTCATGGGATTGGAACATCGGTGTGGCATCAGTGGAGGGGGCAGGGTGGCATCACAGAGGATGGGATTAAAATAATTTAGCAACCAATTTTGCCCAGGGTAAGGTTGGCTGTTGTGGGAGGCATGGCCCGTCTCCATCCTCCAGCTCCGCCACACGTGGGATAAGCCTCCTGCGATGGTCAACCTGACCCTGGATGAACCGGTTGTAAAATTGCACCCCCCGCCACCATCAAAGTGGATCCTAGGCGCTGCGTTGCCATGGAGAAACGGAGCAACCGGCACAAGGGGAGGAGGAGGAGCAGGGAGAAGAAAGAGGGAAAGTGGCTGTCTCCTTCCCTTGCACCAGCCGCTCCGTTGCCCATTTCTCCATTGCAGCACAGTACGATGGATCCACTTTGATTGCAGATGAGTGGGTAATTTAACAACTGGTTCATTCAAACCGCTGCAAACCGGCTGAATCCCACCACTGGCAGGACATTGGCACAATGTTGATGACTGGGGACAGGGCATCAACTCTCCCCAACAGTCCCAATTTCTCATAGGGCCCCTTGGGAAAATTAATTGCCCACCCCCGATCAATAGCCTTAATATCACTTGCTAGAAAAATACTGTTTTGGATCCTCGAATGCAGATTACATGTTAAAAAGCAAGGTGAGATGTTCAGGGTGGCTTTAGAGAAAGCCAAGGAAGATGGGACATTATTGCTGATGCACGCTGGATAATTGAAAAAAAAGGCAAATATACAGTATTTATATATATATAAAGTGTGTGCTTCGTCTGTTTTAGAAAAATTGTGTTTTTAGGGGCCAAAATGTTTCTAACACCTCGGTGAATACGCCAATGTTAATAAGTTTTATATTATAAAATTTGTCTTCATCGCAATGAGCATGAAAGGAAGAAAGGAAAATTATGTTGGTGATATTTGTTTGAGGGAGGAGGGGAAAAAAATGGAACTGTTATCCACCATTGCTAAAAACGAGGACAACCCAAGAAGCTGGCGAAGGTCAGATCCTCTTACCTGCTTTGTTCTTTCTCGCAGACTCTTGTCTTCATAATGGGGGTGATTGGTTAAAATTCTTCCAGTGCAAAGCTTAACCCCGGCTAAGAGCTGCATACTTCCTGCAATCACTGCTTCCTTTGGAGTGTTGGACCTGAAGCAAGATTAAGATTCAATTCAGAAGTGATAGGATTCATCTCTTTGCTACTTTGACCAGCTTACGATCCAGGATCAGATAATGGTATAATATCGAATGTTGGGTTTACTACTGCCTTTATCAGTACAACCTACGAAGGTTGCAGTCATGAAGGAGACCAGAAAGCATCAAAAATCCAGACGGTTGAGATCAACAAAGTTCCATGCCTACTTCCCAAGTTGGTTCAAGGAAATTTGGGTCACTAGACGGCTTACAGCAAGGGCTGGCAAGTTTTTTCAGGCAAAAATCAAATGATTAAAAATAAAATAAATAAATCAGGGTTCACTTGCAATGATGAGATCTCAAGATGTCACCTCTACGACCACTAATTAAATTCAGTTAGTCTGGAAATCTATAGGGAAGCAGTGGATAGATATTCTTCTATAAATGAACATAAATTTGAGGGGCTGCCACAAAGGGGGTCAATTTATTTTCCAAAGCACCAGGGGGCAGGACAAGAAACAACGGATGGAAACTAATCAAGGAGAGAGAAGCAACCTGGGATTGTGGAGGAACTTCTTAATAGTGAGGACAATTAACCAGTGGAACAGCTTTGCCTTCAGATGTTGGGGGTGTTTCATCACTGGAAGTTTTTAAGGAGAGACCGGACAGCCGCTTGTCTGAAATGGGATAGGGTCTCCTGCTTGAGCTGGGGGTTGGACTAGAAGACCTCCAAGGTCCCTTCCAACTCTATTCTGATTGAAATGAAAAGAGTTATCTTTCTGCCTCCGCGTTCTTCCTTCCAGGGGAAAAAATGCACTTGAAAGACAGACACACAGCCTGGCCATCTGTTTGACATTTCGTCTCATCAAAGCTTTTTTGCACATAGGAAAACAGACAGTTGTCCTTCCAAAATCCTGTCTGACGTGGGGAAATTCCCGAAGGGCAACCTTGCCAAATAACCAGGCACAGTACACCTCTTTTATCGTCCTGCTACATGGCCACGAGGATGCTGCCATGGTCATAAATGTGGAAAACGGACATAAGTCACCTTTTTCAGCGACGCTGTAACCTTGAGTGGTCCCTAAAGGAGCTGTTGTAAGTCGAGGACCACCTGTACTAAAGCATTGCCCCCAGATAGCCACTTCATAATCATCTACTGGAGATGTTCTCCAGATGATCTGATGCATAGCCCTTGGGTATAAATAGGTAAAGTGAAAAATAAAGGCTCCCCTCGCACATCCGTGCTAGTTGTTTCTGGCTCTAGGGGGCGGTGCTCATCTCCGTTACAAAGCCAAAGAGCCAGCGCTGTCTGAAGACGTCTCCGTGGTCATGTGGCCGGCATGACTAAACCCCAGAAGGTACACGGAACGCTGTTACCTTCCCACCAAAGGGGTCCCTATTTTTCTACTTGCACTTTTTACATGCTTTCGAACTGCTAGGTTGGGAGAAGCTGGGACAAGTAGCAGGAACTCACTCCGTGACGCGGCGCTAGGGATTCGAACCGCCGACCTGCCGACCTTTCTGATCAACAAGCTCAGCGTCTTAGCCACTGAGCCCCTGTGTCCCGCCCTTTAGTCATGTTTTATTCCCACATTTAATGAATTAATAAAGCAATTCAACTCAATTCTTTCACTCAGGTTTATCCGGTGCATGCCAAAAGGTCACCCAAAGATGTTCATAGGATCCTCAGATCTCTTGGCACAGACTTTGTGATCTTGGAGGACAGCATATGTTATGAAAGAAGGCATAGCAGGGGTTGTCGGTTGCGTGACCTTCTGGATATTGCCAACGGCCACGTAAGTCTTTTCCAAAGCCAGTTGTCGGGACCAAGGGACCAAGAACGACACGGAGAGTTACATCAGAGTAGCTGGAAAGGTGGGATGTCAATAACCAAATAAACAATATTGCTTCAGATCAAGCATTGCTGACACAGTTTGCCTCCCACTCCTCAAATCTTTCACCCTGAAGCAGCCCCTCAAATGCTCAACTTCAGCCTTCCTCAGCTAATGTGCTTCAAACGACCAAACGGCAGTTTCCCATTACAGAAAGACGAAGCAATTTTTACAAATGTCTGGATAAATGATGTATAAAATGAAAGGATAATTTGTTTTTATAGGTTTCTGCCAAGCTTCATACCCAGGCTGCTCAACCCTCATGCAATTTATTCTGCAAGAAATGTCACTAAATAATGACAAGGACTTAGAGGTCAAACTGATTTACATTATGTAATTTAAATGTCACTCCAAGCAGACCTGATGGCATTTTGAACAAATAATCTCATTTATTTTGGAAGCTCCAAGCTTCAACAAGTTAATTACTGTTAAACTAATGGGGGGTAAGCTGAGCAGAGTATAATGTAAAATGGGAACCTCTGTTTTATCTACACTTTCCAGTATTATAGAATTATTATCAAATAACTCATTTGCAACAGAAAGCTTCAATGGGAAGTACAGGAATTTTGGGGAAAAGACAGAGTTTTCCCTTCCTTTGGATCTTTTCAAAAATAAAGATTCATTTCAACATTAGAGGAAAGGCGGCAGTATTTCTGTGCTCATTTGGCAATATTTAATTGCCAGTGTTACAAATGCAGGTACTGCAACCCTAAACTCTCCTAATTTGGCATTACTTTGACATAGATTGAATGTTTCCTGATGGTGCATAAGAACAAAAAATGCTGTATATGAAGCTTAGCCTAGGACATACCAAAAAGGGGAAAAAAACTCTTTAAGAAGCTTAAGCTTTTGATTTTTAAAAAAAGAAGGGAAAAACACACCTGGGAAGATAGAAAAACTGCATGTCGGAAGTCAAAGGATTGTGTACAGAAATGCTGAATGAGACAAGGCAAAGTCAGACTGAAACTTATATGAATTGGGATAGAGCTGGAAGGGACCTTGGAGGTCACGTAGTCCAACCTGCTGCTCAAGCAGAAACCCCTATACCATTTCAGACAAGTGGCTGCACAGTCTCTTTTTTAAAAACTTCTAGGGATGGAGCACCCACAACTTCTGAAGTCAAGCTGTTGAATATGATGAAATACTGGCACTCCTCGACTTATGACGGGTTTGATTAGTGAGCATTTGAAGTTATGACAGACCTACCTTGAACATGGTCTACTTACAAGCAGCGCCAAAGTTCCCATGGTCAGGACCCTTCCACAACCACGTGACTAAACTCTTAGCTCTTGGCAACATGGTGGCATTTACAACCATTTGCAACGTCCCACACTCACCTGACCTTGTTTTATAACAATTTTGAAAACTACCACTTATTTCCAGTTTTGGGCAAAACCGCGCCCGGAATGAATTATGGGTTTGCTTTTCGACCCCTTTTACAACCACAGTGGCCACTATACAACCGCTGCCTTCACTTAACGACTGTCGCAGAAAAGATTTTACTACCTGTGCTACTGAATTACTGAGATCTTATTAAGTCTGACTCCCAACTTCAGGTCAGAGGCGTAAATTGGTTGCCAACTGCTATTCCTGCAAAAGTAATTAACTTCTTCAATGCATAATGTTTCCCCTCCACGCCCATAAATCCCATGTAACAAATCACAAGGAAAAAAAAGGTAATTTAAAAGGAGGAGGCTAAACAACAGTTCTGTATTCTCCAGCCCAGAACTGTGTTGAAAAATGGTGTTCGTTGCGACTTGTCAAATCCAGTTTGTGGCTGAACCCAAACACCCATGTATATTTTATGTTTAAATCTATATATAAAACACTGCATATTGCACTCGGGAGACCAGGTTTATCAAACATTTAGCATCTCTTAATACAGAAGTGGTTTTAAAGCCCTCTGGCTGGTGAAGATTTGTCATGAGAATATGCCAATAAGGAAGCAGAAGGATGGAGATCACTTTAGCTGGCTTTCAGGATGCTGTCAGTGATTTATATGACCTCTTTACTTTTGAATAATCGCACTATTCATTATTATAGCCAGAAAGAGAGAAATTAGAATGAAGTAGTATAAAGAACAAACATTATGCCCCTAACCCCTAGAGATCATCTTAATCAGGGTTGGCAACTTTTAAGACCTGTGGACTTCAATTCCCAGAATTCCCCAGCCAGCATAAAGTGCCCATCACAGTCCTTAACCGAACACTGCTGCCATTAAGCAAACCCACTGTTTCCTATGGGGTATTATTTATTTGCACCCAACCTTTATACATTTTTATAAATAGCTTAAGACAGCAAACATATCTAATATTCCTTTCTCCTCCTATTTTCTCCACAAAAACCCTATAAAAGAAGTTGGGCTGAGAGAGAGTGACTGGCCCAAGGTCACTCAGCTCGCTTTCATGCCTAAGGTGGGATTTGAACTTACGGCCTCCCGATAAGTGTCTTATCAGCTAGACTAAACAAGGTTTTTTGCCAAAAATTAGAAGAAAACACCCATTATTATCAATTGTAGCGATGGTTGTCAAGCAACCAAAATCCATTGGAACTTTGGAACAGCAAGTACTTTTTTGGGGTGTGCATGTGTCTCTGTCGTAATTCGAGGACTACCTAGCAGTCAGAACAATCTGTGACATGCTAAAATTGTGTGCCATTTTGTAAAATATTTGCAATAGTTTGTTCATGTTTTTTTTTTATTTTCTTGCCTGTTTAGAACCTGGGCTATTGCATCATTGATGTAGTGTAGTAGACAGCATTTCTCAACCTCAGCACTTGAAGATGGGTGGATTTCAACTCCCAGAATTCCTCCAGCCATAAGCTTGCTAGCTGGGCTAATTCTGGGTGTCGAAGTCCACCCATCTTGAAGGGGCTGAGGTTGAGAAACACTGCAAGCTGGCTGGGAGAATTCTGGGACTTGAAGTCCACTTATCTTCAAGTGACTGAGGTGAACAAATAGTGGTGCAGGATATCTTGAACGTTGTCAAACCATGGTCAGCTGCTGAAAGTTTGGTCTGATGGAACAAAAATTTCTAACAAGATGTTTCTAGAGTCTTTATCTCTTGCCAACTGTTGGGACCGCCACACCAAAGCTGAATCCTCACTCATCTGAAGGTTATAGGTTGCCAAAAAATGGCATTGGGTAGTAATCTTAGTACCCATATTAAACCAAGCTACCTAGGTCATTTTTTAGCCTTTAAAAATTTAAGTAATTGAATAGAATTGGAAGCCATGGTCACAAAAGACATTGACTCGCCCATCCAGCATGTGATTTAAACAGAGTAAAGTTCCTTACTTAATCCAGTTCATCAACTCCACTGTGTCCGGGTCGTAGAATTCTCTCAGCTCTGACAGCTCTGCCATTATTCCAGGCAGGAACTAAGAAGAAAACAAACATAACCAAATAAATCATGGCAGATGCCCAAAGGAGCCCAGCTCTTCAGTATGGAAAAAAACCCATCATTTATAATGCCCGGGCAGCAAAGTTACTAGCAGATGTTTCTGATCTTTGATGCACTGTTTTGTTTGGCAATGGCGGACTCTCGTTTTAAAACACGTACAAGGGAAAATATGGACCAGGATAAAATCCGGAACAAGAAATTGGTGAAAGGCACAACTCAGATGAGTGTACGTGATGTGTATGAGTCTAAGCAGGGAAGGTAGCAGCCACAATATCACAACTCAACCCAGCCTCCTTTTGTGCAGGCGTTTGCATCGTATGCGCATGTAAAGGAGTTTGTGTCAACGGTCGGACTATCGAACCCAACAAATGTGGACAGTTTCAGGAACTTTGAAATCCCAAAAGCAAAACTTTATACTGGGCACATCATTTCAGCACTGAAAAATGCAAAACCAGCTCTAACTTTTCCCGTACAACCCTGCACAGTTAAAAGAACAGATTTCTCCTTCCTCCCACTGCACAGGTCACGTTGTCCAATGATGAACCATTATTTTGTTTTGAGATCAGTTCACATCTTGGCTGACACCTGCAGAAGTGTCCTTGGCTCTCACGGTTGAAGTCTGGAGCCTCCGCATTCCATCTTCCCTCCAGCTCTTTAGCAAGGGGGTGTAGGGGGCGGCATAAGCGCACCAACGTGCCTACCGTCCCTGTCCTATTGTTTCTCTTATTCTTTTTATTTTTCTTATATGTACCCATTTCATGTATTCACAACTATGTATACACTTATACTTATTATCTTGTAAACAATTGGCGAATCAAATAAATAAATAAATAAATAAATAAGTTGAAAAGCAATAATATTCACAGGAAGCATCAGCGAATTCAATCTTGACAGTTTGGGCTTCATTAGTAAACCTGCAACTTTTGTTTTGTTGTGAAGAGGCTGCTGGGTAGCAGTGGTGCCGTTCTACCGGTTCAGCCCGGTTCTGGTGTACCAGTAGCACCGAAGATCATCCGAGACGGAACCGGTTCTCTCTGAGCTGCTGTTGGGCCCACCTGCCTGCCCAGGCTCGTGTATTGACCTTTATTCCCTGCTTTTGAAGTGCAGCTGCGCCGTGTGTCAGCTGCTGAAGCCACAGGGATTGCAGGTGAGTAGGAAAGCCTCTGCATGTGTGCAAAGTGTGTGTGCACGCCCGAAGCGTGCCCACCAAGCCATGTCCACCGAACTGGTGGTAAACCTCTTTGAAACCCACCACTCCTGGATAGGTATGTTACTTATGGGGTCGCTGGTGCTTTCTGAGTTTGGTTCATTTCTTGCAGACGTTTCACTACCCAACATCAGGAGTCTCTGTGGCACAATGGTTAGAGTGCAGTACTGCAAGCTACTTCTGCTGCAGCCAGCTGCCTACAATTTGGCAGTTCAAATCCCACCAGGCTCAAGATTTACTCAGCCTTCCATCCTTCCGAGGTGAGTCAAATGAGGACCCAGATTGTTGGGGGCAAGAGGCTGACTCTGTAAACCACTTAGAGAGGGCTGAGAAGCACTATAAAGTGGTATATAAGTCTATTGCTATTATCGATTTTAGAAAGGAGTGGGGTTTTCTCTCTCTCTTTATATACAGGTAGTCCTTGACTTCATGACCACAACTGAGCCCAACTTTCCTGCTGGTAAGTGAGACATTTGTGAAGTGAACGTTGCCCCATTTTACGGCCTTTCTTGCCACAGCTGTTAAGTGAAATGCTGCAGTTGTTAAGACAGGAACACGATTACTGGCTCCTCCATGGACTTTGCTTATCAGAAGGTTCACAAAAGGTGATCCCACAACCGCAGGGTACTGCAACTGCCATAAATATGAGCCAGTCGCAAAGCAGCTGAATTTTGATCACACAAGCATGAGGATGCTACAATGGTTGTAAGTGTGAAAAACGGTCATAAGTCACTTTTTTCAGTGCCGTTGTAACTTTGAATGGTCACTAAACCAATTGTTGTAAGTCGAGGATTATCTGTGCAGTTTGTTGGGACTGTTTGTTTTATTCTTGGTAGTTGATATAACAACAGCCTAATCAAGGGACTAACCATGGCAAATTATGTATCAATTAAAGCTTGAGTTATTTTTTTAATTCAAATAGGTAAATCCTTGATACAAAAATTTTCTATTCTGAGAAAAGAGGGGAAAAAGAAACAAACTGAAAAAGACTTAAAAAGGCTCTTACCTTATAACAAAGGTAGAGCAGTATGAGGACTGGTGTTATATATCTAATCACAGACACCTATAAGGAGAAAGGCACAATTTTATGTACTGAAAGGAAAAAAATAATCCTGTTTAGACCAAACTCATAAGAAATTTATCACACAAATTGCGCATACTTTGAAGTCACAGAATGACTTTCTTTGACAGTGTTTCTATTAAGAATATTAAGCGTAGACTCTGTATTAGATTTCTATGAATTGTACTGAATTTTATCGTGCTGCATCTAAGCAAATCATGCGCACCTAGCATTTTTTATGAAAATCTTTACATTGTTTTATGCTTTTCATAGCTTCTACAACATCACCATCTAGTGGACTTAAATAGCATTCATTTTCAAAAGAAGCGTGTTTCCAAATGCATTCTAAATACAGTACTAGGAATATGTCAATATTTTATTCCGACATTTTGAGCTCTAAACATTGTAAAACATTCTACTTTCAATGCAAATGGCTATTTGAAGCAGAAAACTGACATTTTGAACAGTGCTGGAAGCTTTTGAAAATGCAGTAAAATAGCTGTTTGTGTTGAGAGCTGAAATTTTGCACGGGAAACAGGACATTTTGAGCTTTGAGCTCGAAAGAGTCAGACACAAAATATTGCACAACCCCTACCAAATAACTAATTAAATTGTACTCAATCTGTTTTCATCCACCATATCGCAAATCTGTTTAGGCCATGAAAACTAAACCAGAATTTTATTCATTATCGAAATGAGAAGATCAAAATGTAATGATTGAAATTCCTACTCCAGAGGGGAGTAATTTGAATTTTGAGTTCTTAATCACTTATTAAATTTTGCTGTTATCTTTAAATGTACCAATCTTTTTTTAATGCTTGTTTCTTGATTGTATGCCATCCAGTGTTTCAACTTTGAAGTTGGGTTTCCGTGCAGGTAGTTCTCAACTTCCAACTACAATTGAAGTCAGAATTTTGGTCATAAGTTGTTATGATTGTAAGTTGAGTTACATATACTCGGACTCAATTTTATGACACTTTTTACAATGTCCTTAAGTGAACCACTGCAGTTAAGCGAATGATGGGGTCAGAAGTCCGAATCCATTCTATCCAACGGGTGATATATTTTTTTGTTTGAAAATGGGGGAGGGGACATTGCAAAATGTGATCATGTGACCGTGGGATGGTGCAAATGGTCATAAATGTGAGCCTGTTGCTAAGTAACCAAAATGTGGCCATGTGACCACAGAGGGTGCTACAACAGTCATAACTTTGGTGGTGAGTTGTAAGCAACTTTTTTCAAGTCTGTCGAAACTTTAACTGGTTGTTAAATGAACGGTTTTAAATCAAGGACTATTTGTATAATTTGTTACATAACTAAAGAAATAAAAGATCTCTAACCCGTTTGGGTGTGTAATGATGAATGCATTTCAGAACCAGTCCCCAGATGTCACCACTGCACAGGCCAGAAGCTGCAAACATACATACATGAGAAGTCCAGAGATATTTCATCCTGCAAGAAAAAGGAAAATTAAAGAAAAATAAACCATATCTATTATCTGTTCACCCCCTGCAAATGAAACATAGCTCTTATATTTTTTTTAATTAATAATTTTTATTAAACTTATCAAAATATAAAATGCAAAAGAAAGTGAAAATAGTCGGGAAATGGGAGGGTAGAAAGGGAAGAGAAAGAAATATAGGGGAAAAGGAAAAAACGAAAAGAAAAGTATTGACTTCCAATTCTTTTTAGTGCAGTAGAATATCATAACATTACAGCCTCAATATTTTACTTTTACATACATATTTCTATAGCCACAAATTTATCTAATCAGCAAAACCCAAAGCCATTGTTTCATTTTTTTTTTCATCTCAAGCACAAAATCCAGAAATGGTTTCCAAGTAGAAAGTAACCATGAAACTATTTAAAAGCAGCTTTCCAGGCAGCTAATACAGCAACAACTGACTGCTCATCAGGAAAAACTATAAATGAACAGCCTTTAATCTGTCAGAGGTTTTATAGAAGGACAATGCCGTGGGTTTATGCAAAGGGAGACCAGCATCCATCTGATTGGTTCTTTGTTTCTTCTTAATGGACTGTTTTTTTGTGGTTTTTCACGATAGATGCACGAGATAAAACGTACCTCATGGTGCTTATGGCCAGGAGCCCGAAGGAAATGGTGTGCATCAAGTGGTAAGCCACGGCAGGTTTGAACACGGTGGTAGATGTGGGTTGTTTTTCCACAGATTTGATGCTGGCACGACCACTGAGCAAATGAAGGAGGAGGAAAGATATATAACTGTGCCTAGCAAGGAGGACGACTTTAAAGTTCTTTTTAAAAGGACATTTGTAGGCAGCGCAAAGCATCCTCTTACTTATTCTTTATTCAGACCATAAAGCATTTTAATGCAACTGTAAGGGATTCTATGGGTTGAATGTGTTAAATGTTCCCCTGTGTGAACTTTTACACTTTTACACAATACAACACTAGGGTCAAATATACAGAAGCATCGCTTTTTTTAAATTTGCAGGTGATAATTTTGCAGACAATGGGGGTGGTATGTGCAGCTGTGTAAATAAATATTTCCCTGATCAGTTTCTTTGAAAATTAGGTAGGTGGGGAGGGAATGGAGATTTTGCAGTATCTTTCCCTGCCACGCCCACCAAGCCACGCCACGCCCACCAAGCCACACCCACAGAACTGGTAGTAAAAATTTTTTGAATCCCACCACTGGTGGGGAGGGAAAATTAAGTCCACTAATTTTGAAACAATGCTTCAGAGATGCATATCCAATCAATGGCATATACATGCTGCCAAATTCTCTTAAACCTGGTCGCGCTCTTAATGGTGGGGGAGGAACCCTCACAACCAGAACAAAGCTCGACCATTCAGAAACAGACCTACCTGAGGTTTTGAAAAGAGACAACAGCAGCTGTTGTGGCCGTGATCAACAGGACAAATAAGTAAGCGTAAAAAACCAGCGTATCTGAAAGTCTTGCGAAAGTATTAAAAGGCAAAAGACCGAAAGCTTCTTCACACAAGTACAGGTTAGCATCAAAATCTCTAAAGAAATAAGAAGAAATACGGTGACAAAGTCTGTGATTTAAGCTATTCATTTATGAGAACTATCTCCTCTACCCTGAAACGTGGAAAGATCTTCCTTCTAAGCAAATGCTTTAGGAAAACAATTATTGCTGTACCTTGTTGCTCCGAATCCGAATTTTGCTTTCAGAAATTTGAAGATGTGCTCATCCGATTCCAGATTTAAAATTCTCTATGGGGAAAGGAAAAACGTACAGCATTTATATTCTCTGGAAAGGACTGTACAATTTAGTCCCTTCCTGCCAATCTTTCTATTCTCATGACAGAAATTACTTGAATATTCTTTAAATCAGTGCAATAATTCATACGATTCAAATCTACAATAAAAGTACTCTAAAATTAAAGGAGGAGAGGAGAAGATTTTCCTTTCCCTGAAGATTTCTGTGAACCCAAAAAACCGGTCCAGAAGTTTGGAGGAACCACCAGAAGATAAATTAGAGATGTGGAGCTGAAGAAGACTGAAGTTTTCTTCTACATAAATAGATATAGTCCTCTAACATTTAATCCCTAAGGCTTAATTATCCCATATTCATCTTAAAATGATGCTCTATAGATGGAGGGGGGAAAAAACCCACCTTAATAAAATTATTTACAAGGAATGTCAAGCACAGCACTAAAAGCACATGGAGGAGAAGTTTCCCAATTCTGCTTAACAAGCCGCCGGTTTTCAAGTTATTCTGGAAAAGGCAAGCAGTTAACAGTACTTAAAATGCATCTACAACAACACAAATTACATTTGTTTGGTATTTCTGGATTATTAATTAAATAATGTTAATTAATGAAAAGTTTTATTGTTGTATTAACCACTTATTGCTATCCAACAAAGGCCATTTTCAGCTTCAGACAAGTAATCTTCGACTTATAGCCAATTTTTTAGCGCGGTTCAAAAAGATAGATTTGAGCTCTAATTAAAATAGTGAGCCACAAGGACAGAGAGGAAAAAGGGGAAGAAATGAGGTGTAAATAATATTTATTTGTGCTTGCTGTCTACCATTTATAATGGTACAAAACAGATGAAAGAGCAGGTAAACAACAGCTTTTATGCTTTCGTAGCTAGTTATTTTGGCAAAGCAAAAATGGAATACGTACCTGAAGTTTCCTCGCTAACAAGGCTGACATATTAAAGCTTACAAGCAATGATCCAATTATCATGGAATTAAAGAACTGTAAGGTATAAACCATCAGCAGACTGGCCACCTGAATGATATAGAGCCATACAACCTGCAAAAAGGATTAAGAAATGATGCCAGTCACAGCTTCTATTTTTTTGGTATTAATGCTTGGACGAGAGAGACTAAATTTACACGATTCATTTTTGCTTTACACCTAACCCAATTTAAAATTCATTATTTTTTAATAACCCCACTGCATTCAGGTGATATATTGTGCAGAGCAGGATAGTATCAAACACAGCCAGTTGTGTGAGTCTCTTATTATTTCAACATGACTTCAGTCTGCCCCAATGAGTGCTCCATCCAATAATTAACTTACTTTTCCTTCAGGAATCATGTCAAGGCAGTCGAGGGTGAACAAAGCCATTGCTTGGATCAACAGAATGAACTGATTAAATTGCCAAGTCAAACTTAAGAGGAAGGTTGCAATAAACACGGCTAGAAGTGTCAACCTCTGTAAGAGGGAAGAAGAAAAACAACTGAATGAAAAAGAAGACGGGAAGGCTGAG